>NW_028245733.1:0-87340 GCF_964263255.1 Lissotriton vulgaris | reverse complement strand
TCGCTTACATACACAGAGTAATTACACCATAAGTGGCAGCAGCAGTGCAAGCGTCGCTTACATACACAGAGTAATTACACCATAAGTGGCAGCAGCAGAGCAAGTGTCCCTTACATACACAGAGTAATTACGCCATAAGTGGCAGCAGCAGTGCAAGTGTCCCTTACATACACAGAGTAATTACACCATAAGTGGCAGCAGCAGAGCAAGTGTCCCTTACATACACAGAGTAATTACACCATAAGTGGCAGCAGCAGTGCAAGTGTCCCTTACATACACAGAGTAATTACACCATAAGTGGCAGCAGCAGAGCAAGTGTCCCTTACATACACAGAGTAATTACACCATAAGTGGCAGCAGCAGTGCAAGTGTCCCTTACATACACAGAGTAATTACACCATAAGTGGCAGCAGCAGTGCAAGTGTCCCTTACATACACAGAGTAATTACACCATAAGTGGCAGCAGCAGTGCAAGTGTCCCTTACATACACAGAGTAATTACACCATAAGTGGCAGCAGCAGTGCAAGTGTCCCTTACATACACAGAGTAATTACACCATAAGTGGCAGCAGCAGTGCAAGTGTCCCTTACATACACAGAGTAATTACACCATAAGTGGCAGCAGCAGTGCAAGTGTCCCTTACATACACAAAGTAATTACACCATAAGTGGCAGCAGCAGTGCAAGCATCCCTTACATACACAGAGTAATTACACCATAAGTGGCAGCAGCAGTGCAAGTGTCCCTTACATACACAGAGTAATTACACCATAAGTGGCAGCAGCAGTGCAAGCGTACCTTACATACACAGAGTAATTACACCATAAGTGGCAGCAGCAGTGCAAGCATCCCTTACATACACAGAGTAATTACACCATAAGTGGCAGCAGCAGTGCAAGCGTCCCTTACATACACAGAGTAATTACACCATAAGTGGCAGCAGCAGTGCAAGCATCCCTTACATACACAGAGTAATTACACCATAAGTGGCAGCAGCAGTGCAAGTGTCCCTTACATACACAGAGTAATTACACCATAAGTGGCAGCAGCAGTGCAAGCGTCGCTTACATACACAGAGTAATTACACCATAAGTGGCAGCAGCAGTGCAAGCATCCCTTACATACACAGAGTAATTACACCATAGGTGGGAGCAGCAGTGCAAGCATTCCTTACATACACAGAGTAATTACACCATAAGTGGCAGCAGCAGTGCAAGTGTCCTTCAGGCACAGAGTAATTACACCATAGGTGGCAGCAGCAGTGCAAGCATCCCTTACATACACAGAGTAATTACACCGTAAGTGGCAGCAGCAGTGCAAGCATCCCTTACATACACAGAGTAATTACACCATACGTGGCAGCAGCAGTGCAAGCATCCCTTACATACACAGAGTAATTACACCATACGTGGCAGCAGCAGTGCAAGTGTCCCTTACATACACAGAGTAATTACACCATAAGTGGCAGCAGCAGAGCAAGTGTCCCTTACATACACAGAGTAATTACACCATAAGTGGCAGCAGCAGTGCAAGCGTCCCTTACATACACAGAGTAATTACACCATAAGTGGCAGCAGCAGTGCAAGCGTCCCTTACATACACAGAGTAATTACACCATAAGTGGCAGCAGCAGTGCAAGTGTCCCTTACATACACAGAGTAATTACACCATAAGTGGCAGCAGCAGTGCAAGCGTCCCTTACATACACAGAGTAATTACACCATAAGTGGCAGCAGCAGTGCAAGTGTCCCTTACATACACAGAGTAATTACACCATAAGTGGCAGCAGCAGTGCAAGCATCCCTTACATACACAGAGTAATTACACCATAAGTGGCAGCAGCAGAGCAAGTGTCCCTTACATACACAGAGTAATTACACCATAAGTGGCAGCAGCAGTGCAAGCGTCCCTTACATACACAGAGTAATTACACCATAAGTGGCAGCAGCAGAGCAAGTGTCCCTTACATACACAGAGTAATTACACCATAAGTGGCAGCAGCAGTGCAAGCGTCGCTTACATACACAGAGTAATTACACCATAAGTGGCAGCAGCAGTGCAAGCGTCCCTTACATACACAGAGTAATTACACCATAAGTGGCAGCCTCAGTGCAAGCGTCGCTTACATACACAGAGTAATTACACCATAAGTGGCAGCAGCAGTGCAAGCGTCGCTTACATACACAGAGTAATTACACCATAAGTGGCAGCAGCAGTGCAAGCGTCCCTTACATACACAGAGTAATTACACCATAAGTGGCAGCAGCAGTGCAAGCGTCGCTTACATACACAGAGTAATTACACCATAAGTGGCAGCAGCAGTGCAAGCGTCGCTTACATACACAGAGTAATTACACCATAAGTGGCAGCAGCAGTGCAAGCGTCGCTTACATACACAGAGTAATTACACCATAAGTGGCAGCAGCAGTGCAAGCGTCGCTTACATACACAGAGTAATTACACCATAAGTGGCAGCCTCAGTGCAAGCTTCCATCATGTACAGAGTAATTACGCCATAAGTGGCAGCAGCAGTGCACGCTTCCTTCATGTACAGAGTAATTACACCATAAGTGGCAGCAGCAGTGCAAGTGTCCCTTACATACACAGAGTAATTACACCATAAGTGGCAGCAGCAGTGCAAGCATCCCTTACATACACAGAGTAATTACACCATAAGTGGCAGCAGCAGTGCAAGTGTCCCTTACATACACAGAGTAATTACACCATAAGTGGCAGCAGCAGTGCAAGCATCCCTTACATACACAGAGTAATTACACCATAAGTGGCAGCAGCAGTGCAAGTGTCCCTTACATACACAGAGTAATTACACCATAAGTGGCAGCAGCAGTGCAAGCATCCCTTACATACACAGAGTAATTACACCATAAGTGGCAGCAGCAGTGCAAGTGTCCCTTACATACACAGAGTAATTACACCATAAGTGGCAGCAGCAGTGCAAGCATCCCTTACATACACAGAGTAATTACACCATAAGTGGCAGCAGCAGTGCAAGCGTCGCTTACATACACAGAGTAATTACACCATAAGTGGCAGCAGCAGTGCAAGCATCCCTTACATACACAGAGTAATTACACCATAAGTGGCAGCAGCAGAGCAAGTGTCCCTTACATACACAGAGTAATTACACCATAGGTGGGAGCAGCAGTGCAAGCATTCCTTACATACACAGAGTAATTACACCATAAGTGGCAGCAGCAGTGCAAGTGTCCTTCAGGCACAGAGTAATTACACCATAGGTGGCAGCAGCAGTGCAAGCATCCCTTACATACACAGAGTAATTACACCGTAAGTGGCAGCAGCAGTGCAAGCATCCCTTACATACACAGAGTAATTACACCATACGTGGCAGCAGCAGTGCAAGCATCCCTTACATACACAGAGTAATTACACCATACGTGGCAGCAGCAGTGCAAGTGTCCCTTACATACACAGAGTAATTACACCATAAGTGGCAGCAGCAGTGCAAGTGTCCCTTACATACACAGCGTAATTACACCATAAGTGGCAGCAGCAGTGCAAGCATCCCTTACATACACAGAGTAATTACACCATAAGTGGCAGCAGCAGAGCAAGTGTCCCTTACATACACAGAGTAATTACACCATAAGTGGCAGCAGCAGAGCAAGCATCCCTTACATACACAGATTAATTACGCCGTAAGTGGCAGCAGCAGTGCAAGCATCCCTTACATACACAGAGTAATTACACCATAAGTGGCAGCAGCAGAGCAAGCTTCCTTCATGTACAGAGTAATTACACCATAAGTGGCAGCAGCAGAGCAAGTGTCCCTTACATACACAGAGTAATTACGCCATAAGTGGCAGCAGCAGTGCAAGCATCCCTTACATACACAGAGTAATTACACCATAAGTGGCAGCCTCAGTGCAAGCGTCGCTTACATACACAGAGTAATTACACCATAAGTGGCAGCAGCAGAGCAAGTGTCCCTTACATACACAGAGTAATTACACCATAAGTGGCAGCAGCAGTGCAAGTGTCCCTTACATACACAGAGTAATTACACCATAAGTGGCAGCAGCAGTGCAAGCGTCCCTTACATACACAGAGTAATTACACCATAAGTGGCAGCCTCAGTGCAAGCGTCGCTTACATACACAGAGTAATTACACCATAAGTGGCAGCAGCAGTGCAAGCGTCGCTTACATACACAGAGTAATTACACCATAAGTGGCAGCAGCAGTGCAAGCGTCCCTTACATACACAGAGTAATTACACCATAAGTGGCAGCAGCAGTGCAAGCGTCGCTTACATACACAGAGTAATTACACCATAAGTGGCAGCAGCAGTGCAAGCGTCGCTTACATACACAGAGTAATTACACCATAAGTGGCAGCAGCAGTGCAAGCGTCGCTTACATACACAGAGTAATTACACCATAAGTGGCAGCAGCAGTGCAAGCGTCGCTTACATACACAGAGTAATTACACCATAAGTGGCAGCCTCAGTGCAAGCTTCCATCATGTACAGAGTAATTACGCCATAAGTGGCAGCAGCAGTGCACGCTTCCTTCATGTACAGAGTAATTACACCATAAGTGGCAGCAGCAGTGCAAGTGTCCCTTACATACACAGAGTAATTACACCATAAGTGGCAGCAGCAGTGCAAGCATCCCTTACATACACAGAGTAATTACACCATAAGTGGCAGCAGCAGTGCAAGTGTCCCTTACATACACAGAGTAATTACACCATAAGTGGCAGCAGCAGTGCAAGCATCCCTTACATACACAGAGTAATTACACCATAAGTGGCAGCAGCAGTGCAAGTGTCCCTTACATACACAGAGTAATTACACCATAAGTGGCAGCAGCAGTGCAAGCATCCCTTACATACACAGAGTAATTACACCATAAGTGGCAGCAGCAGTGCAAGTGTCCCTTACATACACAGAGTAATTACACCATAAGTGGCAGCAGCAGTGCAAGCATCCCTTACATACACAGAGTAATTACACCATAAGTGGCAGCAGCAGTGCAAGCGTCGCTTACATACACAGAGTAATTACACCATAAGTGGCAGCAGCAGTGCAAGCATCCCTTACATACACAGAGTAATTACACCATAAGTGGCAGCAGCAGAGCAAGTGTCCCTTACATACACAGAGTAATTACACCATAGGTGGGAGCAGCAGTGCAAGCATTCCTTACATACACAGAGTAATTACACCATAAGTGGCAGCAGCAGTGCAAGTGTCCTTCAGGCACAGAGTAATTACACCATAGGTGGCAGCAGCAGTGCAAGCATCCCTTACATACACAGAGTAATTACACCGTAAGTGGCAGCAGCAGTGCAAGCATCCCTTACATACACAGAGTAATTACACCATACGTGGCAGCAGCAGTGCAAGCATCCGTTACATACACAGAGTAATTACACCATACGTGGCAGCAGCAGTGCAAGTGTCCCTTACATACACAGAGTAATTACACCATAAGTGGCAGCAGCAGTGCAAGTGTCCCTTACATACACAGCGTAATTACACCATAAGTGGCAGCAGCAGTGCAAGCATCCCTTACATACACAGAGTAATTACACCATAAGTGGCAGCAGCAGAGCAAGTGTCCCTTACATACACAGAGTAATTACACCATAAGTGGCAGCAGCAGAGCAAGCATCCCTTACATACACAGATTAATTACGCCGTAAGTGGCAGCAGCAGTGCAAGCATCCCTTACATACACAGAGTAATTACACCATAAGTGGCAGCAGCAGAGCAAGCTTCCTTCATGTACAGAGTAATTACACCATAAGTGGCAGCAGCAGAGCAAGTGTCCCTTACATACACAGAGTAATTACGCCATAAGTGGCAGCAGCAGTGCAAGCATCCCTTACATACACAGAGTAATTACACCATAAGTGGCAGCCTCAGTGCAAGCGTCGCTTACATACACAGAGTAATTACACCATAAGTGGCAGCAGCAGAGCAAGTGTCCCTTACATACACAGAGTAATTACACCATAAGTGGCAGCAGCAGTGCAAGTGTCCCTTACATACACAGCGTAATTACACCATAAGTGGCAGCAGCAGTGCAAGCATCCCTTACATACACAGAGTAATTACACCATAAGTGGCAGCAGCAGAGCAAGTGTCCCTTACATACACAGAGTAATTACACCATAAGTGGCAGCAGCAGAGCAAGCATCCCTTACATACACAGAGTAATTACGCCATAAGTGGCAGCAGCAGTGCAAGTGTCCCTTACATACACAGAGTAATTACGCCATAAGTGGCAGCAGCAGTGCAAGCATCCCTTACATACACAGAGTAATTACACCATAAGTGGCAGCCTCAGTGCAAGCGTCGCTTACATACACAGAGTAATTACACCATAAGTGGCAGCAGCAGAGCAAGCATCCCTTACATACACAGAGTAATTACACCATAAGTGGCAGCCTCAGTGCAAGCTTCCTTCATGTACAGACTAATTACACTATAAGTGGCAGCAGCAGTGCAAGCTTCCATCATGTACAGAGTAATTACACCATAAGTGGCAGCAGCAGAGCAAGCATCCCTTACATACACAGAGTAATTACACCATAAGTGGCAGCAGCAGTGCAAGCATCCCTTACATACACAGAGGAATTACACCATAAGTGGCAGCAGCAGAGCAAGCTTCCTTCATGTACAGAGTAATTACACCATAAGTGGCAGCAGCAGTGCAAGCATCCCTTACATACACAGAGTAATTACACCATAAGTGGCAGCAGCAGAGCAAGTGTCCTTCAGGCACAGAGTAATTACACCATAAGTGGCAGCAGCAGTGCAAGCATCCCTTACATACACAGAGTAATTACGCCATAAGTGGCAGCAGCAGTGCAAGCATCCCTTACATACACAGAGTAATTACACCATAAGTGGCAGCCTCAGTGCAAGCGTCGCTTACATACACAGAGTAATTACACCATAAGTGGCAGCAGCAGAGCAAGTGTCCCTTACATACACAGAGTAATTACACCATAAGTGGCAGCAGCAGTGCAAGCGTCGCTTACATACACAGAGTAATTACGCCATAAGTGGCAGCAGCAGAGCAAGTGTCCTTCATGCACAGAGTAATTACACCATAAGTGGCAGCAGCAGTGCAAGTGTCCTTCATGCACAGAGTAATTACACCATAAGTGGCAGCAGCAGTGCAAGTGTCCTTCATGCACAGAGTAATTACACCATAAGTGGCAGCCTCAGTGCAAGCGTCGCTTACATACACAGAGTAATTACACCATAAGTGGCAGCCTCAGTGCAAGCGTCGCTTACATACACAGAGTAATTACACCATAAGTGGCAGCAGCAGAGCAAGCTTCCTTCATGTACAGAGTAATTACACCATAAGTGGCAGCAGCAGTGCAAGTGTCCCTTACATACACAGAGTAATTACACCATAAGTGGCAGCAGCAGAGCAAGTGTCCCTTACATACACAGAGTAATTACACCATAAGTGGCAGCAGCAGTGCAAGCATCCCTTACATACACAGAGTAATTACACCATAAGTGGCAGAACAGAGCAAGTGTCCCTTACATACACAGAGTAATTACACCATAAGTGGCAGCAGCAGAGCAAGCATCCCTTACATACACAGAGTAATTACGCCATAAGTGGCAGCAGCAGTGCAAGCGTCCCTTACATACACAGAGTAATTACACCATAAGTGGCAGCAGCAGTGCAAGCGTCCCTTACATACACAGAGTAATTACGCCATAAGTGGCAGCAGCAGTGCAAGTGTCCCTTACATACACAGAGTAATTACACCATAAGTGGCAGCAGCAGAGCAAGCTTCCTTCATGTACAGAGTAATTACACCATAAGTGGCAGCAGCAGTGCAAGCATCCCTTACATACACAGAGTAATTACACCATAAGTGGCAGCAGCAGAGCAAGCTTCCATCATGTACAGAGTAATTACACCATAAGTGGCAGCAGCAGTGCAAGCATCCCTTACATACACAGAGTAATTACACCATAAGTGGCAGCAGCAGTGCAAGCATCCCTTACATACACAGAGTAATTACACCATACGTGGCAGCAGCAGAGCAAGCTTCCATCATGTACAGAGTAATTACACCATAAGTGGCAGCAGCAGTGCAAGCATCCCTTACATACACAGAGTAATTACACCATAAGTGGCAGCAGCAGAGCAAGCATCCCTTACATACACAGAGTAATTACACCATAAGTGGCAGCAGCAGTGCAAGCGTTGCTTACATACACAGAGTAATTACACCATAAGTGGCAGCAGCAGTGCAAGTGTCCCTTACATACACAGAGTAATTACGCCATAAGTGGCAGCAGCAGTGCAAGTGTCCCTTACATACACAGAGTAATTACGCCATAAGTGGCAGCAGCAGAGCAAGTGTCCCTTACATACACAGAGTAATTACACCATAAGTGGCAGCAGCAGTGCAAGTGTCCCTTACATACACAGAGTAATTACGCCATAAGTGGCAGCAGCAGAGCAAGTGTCCCTTACATACAGAGAGTAATTACGCCATAAGTGGCAGCAGCGGTGCAAGCATCCCTTACATACACAGAGTAATTACACCATAAGTGGCAGCAGCAGAGCAAGTGTCCCTTACATACACAGAGTAATTACGCCATAAGTGGCAGCAGCAGAGCAAGTGTCCCTTACATACACAGAGTAATTACACCATAAGTGGCAGCAGCAGAGCAAGTGTCCCTTACATACACAGAGTAATTACACCATAAGTGGCAGCAGCAGTGCAAGCGTTGCTTACATACACAGAGTAATTACACCATAAGTGGCAGCAGCAGTGCAAGTGTCCCTTACATACACAGAGTAATTACGCCATAAGTGGCAGCAGCAGTGCAAGTGTCCTTCATGCACAGAGTAATTACACCATAAGTGGCAGCAGCAGAGCAAGTGTCCTTCATGCACAGAGTAATTACACCATAAGTGGCAGCAGCAGTGCAAGCATCCCTTACATACACAGAGTAATTACACCATAAGTGGCAGCAGCAGTGCAAGCATCCCTTACATACACAGAGTAATTATGCCATAAGTGGCAGCAGAGCAAGTGTCCCTTACATACACAGAGTAATTACACCATAAGTGGCAGCAGCAGAGCAAGTGTCCCTTACATACACAGCGTAATTACACCATAAGTGGCAGCAGCAGAGCAAGTGTCCTTCATGCACAGAGTAATTACACCATAAGTGGCAGCAGCAGTGCAAGCATCCCTTACATACACAGAGTAATTACACCATAAGTGGCAGCAGCAGAGCAAGTGTCCTTCATGCACAGAGTAATTACACCATAAGTGGCAGCAGCAGTGCAAGCATCCCTTACATACACAGAGTAATTATGCCATAAGTGGCAGCAGCAGAGCAAGTGTCCTTCATGCACAGAGTAATTACACCATAAGTGGCAGCAGCAGAGCAAGTGTCCCTTACATACACAGAGTAATTACACCATAAGTGGCAGCAGCAGAGCAAGTGTCCTTCATGCACAGAGTAATTACACCATAAGTGGCAGCAGCAGTGCAAGCATCCCTTACATACACAGAGTAATTATGCCATAAGTGGCAGCAGAGCAAGTGTCCCTTACATACACAGAGTAATTACACCATAAGTGGCAGCAGTGCAAGTGTCCCTTACATACACAGAGTAATTACACCATAAGTGGCAGCAGCAGTGCAAGCATCCCTTACATACACAGAGTAATTACGCCATAAGTGGCAGCAGCAGAGCAAGTGTCCCTTACATACACAGAGTAATTACACCATAAGTGGCAGCAGCAGTGCAAGCGTTGCTTACATACACAGAGTAATTACACCATAAGTGGCAGCAGCAGTGCAAGTGTCCCTTACATACACAGAGTAATTACGCCATAAGTGGCAGCAGCAGTGCAAGTGTCCTTCATGCACAGAGTAATTACACCATAAGTGGCAGCAGCAGAGCAAGTGTCCCTTACATACACAGCGTAATTACACCATAAGTGGCAGCAGCAGTGCAAGTGTCCCTTACATACACAGAGTAATTACACCATAAGTGGCAGCAGCAGTGCAAGTGTCCTTCATGCACAGAGTAATTACACCATAAGTGGCAGCAGCAGTGCAAGCATCCCTTACATACACAGAGTAATTACACCATAAGTGGCAGCAGCAGTGCAAGCATCCCTTACACACACAGAGTAATTACGCCATAAGTGGCAGCAGCAGAGCAAGTGTCCCTTACATACACAGAGTAATTACGCCATAAGTGGCAGCAGCAGTGCAAGCATCCCTTACATACACAGAGTAATTACGCCATAAGTGGCAGCAGCAGTGCAAGTGTCCCTTACATACACAGAGTAATTACGCCATAAGTGGCAGCAGCAGTGCAAGCATCCCTTACATACACAGAGTAATTACGCCATAAGTGGCAGCAGCAGTGCAAGTGTCCCTTACATACACAGAGTAATTACGCCATAAGTGGCAGCAGCAGAGCAAGCTTCCTTCATGTACAGAGTAATTACACCATAAGTGGCAGCAGCAGTGCAAGCGTCGCTTACATACACAGAGTAATTACACCATAAGTGGCAGCAGCAGTGCAAGCATCCCTTACATACACAGAGTAATTACACCATAAGTGGCAGCAGTGCAAGCGTCGCTTACATACACAGAGTAATTACACCATAAGTGGCAGCAGCAGTGCAAGCATCCCTTACATACACAGAGTAATTACACCATAAGTGGCAGCAGTGCAAGCGTCGCTTACATACACAGAGTAATTACACCATAAGTGGCAGCAGTGCAAGCGTCGCTTACATACACAGAGTAATTACACCATAAGTGGCAGCCTCAGTGCAAGCGTCGCTTACATACACAGAGTAATTACACCATAAGTGGCAGCAGTGCAAGCGTCGCTTACATACACAGAGTAATTACACCATAAGTGGCAGCAGCAGAGCAAGTGTCCTTCAGGCACAGAGTAATTACACCATAAGTGGCAGCAGCAGTGCAAGCATCCCTTACATACACAGAGTAATTACACCATAAGTGGCAGCAGTGCAAGCGTCGCTTACATACACAGAGTAATTACACCATAAGTGGCAGCAGCAGTGCAAGCATCCCTTACATACACAGAGTAATTACACCATAAGTGGCAGCAGTGCAAGCGTCGCTTACATACACAGAGTAATTACACCATAAGTGGCAGCAGTGCAAGCGTCGCTTACATACACAGAGTAATTACACCATAAGTGGCAGCCTCAGTGCAAGCGTCGCTTACATACACAGAGTAATTACACCATAAGTGGTAGCAGTGCAAGCGTCGCTTACATACACAGAGTAATTACACCATAAGTGGCAGCAGCAGTGCAAGCATCCCTTACATACACAGAGTAATTACACCATAAGTGGCAGCAGCAGAGCAAGTGTCCCTTACATACACAGAGTAATTACACCATAAGTGGCAGCAGCAGTGCAAGCATCCCTTACATACACAGAGTAATTACACCATAAGTGGCAGCAGCAGTGCAAGCGTCGCTTACATACACAGAGTAATTACACCATAAGTGGCAGCAGCAGTGCAAGCATCCCTTACATACACAGAGTAATTACACCATAAGTGGCAGCAGCAGAGCAAGTGTCCCTTACATACACAGAGTAATTACACCATAAGTGGCAGCAGCAGTGCAAGCATCCCTTACATACACAGAGTAATTACACCATAAGTGGCAGCAGCAGTGCAAGTGTCCCTTACATACACAGAGTAATTACGCCATAAGTGGCAGCAGCAGTGCAAGCATCCCTTACATACACAGAGTAATTACACCATAAGTGGCAGCAGCAGTGCAAGCATCCCTTACATACACAGAGTAATTACACCATAAGTGGCAGCAGCAGTGCAAGTGTCCCTTACATACACAGAGTAATTACGCCATAAGTGGCAGCAGCAGTGCAAGCATCCCTTACATACACAGAGTAATTACACCATAAGTGGCAGCCTCAGTGCAAGCGTCGCTTACATACACAGAGTAATTACACCATAAGTGGCAGCAGCAGTGCAAGTGTCCCTTACATACACAGAGTAATTACACCATAAGTGGCAGCAGCAGTGCAAGTGTCCCTTACATACACAGAGTAATTACACCATAAGTGGCAGCAGCAGTGCAAGTGTCCTTCATGCACAGAGTAATTACACCATAAGTGGCAGCAGCAGAGCAAGTGTCCTTCATGCACAGAGTAATTACACCATAAGTGGCAGCAGCAGTGCAAGCGTCGCTTACATACACAGAGTAATTACACCATAAGTGGCAGCAGCAGTGCAAGCGTCGCTTACATACACAGAGTAATTACACCATAAGTGGCAGCAGCAGTGCAAGCATCCCTTACATACACAGAGTAATTACGCCATAAGTGGCAGCAGCAGAGCAAGTGTCGCTTACATACACAGAGTAATTACACCATAAGTGGCAGCAGCAGAGCAAGTGTCCCTTACATACACAGAGTAATTACACCATAAGTGGCAGCAGCAGTGCAAGCATCCCTTACATACACAGAGTAATTACGCCATAAGTGGCAGCAGCAGAGCAAGTGTCCCTTACATACACAGAGTAATTACACCATAAGTGGCAGCAGCAGTGCAAGCATCCCTTACATACACAGAGTAATTACGCCATAAGTGGCAGCAGCAGAGCAAGTGTCCCTTACATACACAGAGTAATTACACCATAAGTGGCAGCAGCAGTGCAAGCGTTGCTTACATACACAGAGTAATTACACCATAAGTGGCAGCAGCAGTGCAAGTGTCCCTTACATACACAGAGTAATTACGCCATAAGTGGCAGCAGCAGTGCAAGTGTCCTTCATGCACAGAGTAATTACACCATAAGTGGCAGCAGCAGAGCAAGTGTCCTTCATGCACAGAGTAATTACACCATAAGTGGCAGCAGCAGTGCAAGCATCCGTTACATACACAGAGTAATTACACCATAAGTGGCAGCAGCAGTGCAAGCATCCCTTACATACACAGAGTAATTACGCCATAAGTGGCAGCAGCAGAGCAAGTGTCCCTTACATACACAGAGTAAAAAAAGCCATAAGTGGCAGCAGCAGTGCAAGCATCCCTTACATACACAGAGTAATTACGCCATAAGTGGCAGCAGCAGTGCAAGTGTCCCTTACATACACAGAGTAATTACGCCATAAGTGGCAGCAGCAGTGCAAGCATCCCTTACATACACAGAGTAATTACGCCATAAGTGGCAGCAGCAGTGCAAGCGTTGCTTACATACACAGAGTAATTACACCATAAGTGGCAGCAGCAGTGCAAGTGTCCCTTACATACACAGAGTAATTACACCATAAGTGGCAGCAGCAGAGCAAGTGTCCTTCAGGCACAGAGTAATTACACCATAAGTGGCAGCAGCAGTGCAAGCATCCCTTACATACACAGAGTAATTACACCATAAGTGGCAGCAGTGCAAGCGTCGCTTACATACACAGAGTAATTACACCATAAGTGGCAGCAGCAGTGCAAGCTTCCTTCATGTACAGAGTAATTACACCATAAGTGGCAGCAGCAGTGCAAGCGTCGCTTACATACACAGAGTAATTACACCATAAGTGGCAGCAGCAGAGCAAGTGTCCTTCAGGCACAGAGTAATTACACCATAAGTGGCAGCAGCAGTGCAAGCATCCCTTACATACACAGAGTAATTACACCATAAGTGGCAGCAGTGCAAGCGTCGCTTACATACACAGAGTAATTACACCATAAGTGGCAGCAGTGCAAGCGTCGCTTACATACACAGAGTAATTACACCATAAGTGGCAGCCTCAGTGCAAGCGTCGCTTACATACACAGAGTAATTACACCATAAGTGGCAGCAGTGCAAGCGTCGCTTACATACACAGAGTAATTACACCATAAGTGGCAGCAGCAGAGCAAGTGTCCTTCAGGCACAGAGTAATTACACCATAAGTGGCAGCAGCAGTGCAAGCATCCCGTACATACACAGAGTAATTACACCATAAGTGGCAGCAGTGCAAGCGTCGCTTACATACACAGAGTAATTACACCATAAGTGGCAGCAGCAGTGCAAGCATCCCTTACATACACAGAGTAATTACACCATAAGTGGCAGCAGTGCAAGCGTCGCTTACATACACAGAGTAATTACACCATAAGTGGCAGCCTCAGTGCAAGCGTCGCTTACATACACAGAGTAATTACACCATAAGTGGCAGCAGCAGTGCAAGCGTCGCTTACATACACAGAGTAATTACACCATAAGTGGCAGCAGCAGAGCAAGTGTCCCTTACATACACAGAGTAATTACACCATAAGTGGCAGCAGCAGTGCAAGCATCCCTTACATACACAGAGTAATTACACCATAAGTGGCAGCAGCAGTGCAAGTGTCCCTTACATACACAGAGTAATTACACCATAAGTGGCAGCAGCAGTGCAAGCATCCCTTACATACACAGAGTAATTACACCATAAGTGGCAGCAGCAGTGCAAGTGTCCCTTACATACACAGAGTAATTACACCATAAGTGGCAGCAGCAGTGCAAGCGTCGCTTACATACACAGAGTAATTACACCATAAGTGGCAGCAGTGCAAGCGTCGCTTACATACACAGAGTAATTACGCCATAAGTGGCAGCAGCAGTGCAAGCATCCCTTACATACACAGAGTAATTACACCATAAGTGGCAGCAGCAGTGCAAGCATCCCTTACATACACAGAGTAATTACACCATAAGTGGCAGCAGCAGTGCAAGCTTCCATCATGTACAGACTAATTACACCATAAGTGGCAGCAGCAGTGCAAGCTTCCATCATGTACAGACTAATTACACCATAAGTGGCAGCAGCAGTGCAAGTGTCCCTTACATACACAGAGTAATTACACCATAAGTGGCAGCCTCAGTGCAAGCGTCGCTTACATACACAGAGTAATTACACCATAAGTGGCAGCAGCAGTGCAAGCGTCGCTTACATACACAGAGTAATTACACCATAAGTGGCAGCAGCAGTGCAAGTGTCCCTTACATACACAGAGTAATTACACCATAAGTGGCAGCAGCAGTGCAAGCATCCCTTACATACACAGAGTAATTACACCATAAGTGGCAGCAGCAGTGCAAGTGTCCCTTACATACACAGAGTAATTACACCATAAGTGGCAGCAGCAGTGCAAGCGTCGCTTACATACACAGAGTAATTACACCATAAGTGGCAGCAGTGCAAGCGTCGCTTACATACACAGAGTAATTACGCCATAAGTGGCAGCAGCAGTGCAAGCATCCCTTACATACACAGAGTAATTACACCATAAGTGGCAGCAGCAGTGCAAGCATCCCTTACATACACAGAGTAATTACACCATAAGTGGCAGCAGCAGTGCAAGCTTCCATCATGTACAGACTAATTACACCATAAGTGGCAGCAGCAGTGCAAGCTTCCATCATGTACAGACTAATTACACCATAAGTGGCAGCAGCAGTGCAAGTGTCCCTTACATACACAGAGTAATTACACCATAAGTGGCAGCCTCAGTGCAAGCGTCGCTTACATACACAGAGTAATTACACCATAAGTGGCAGCAGCAGTGCAAGCGTCGCTTACATACACAGAGTAATTACACCATAAGTGGCAGCAGCAGAGCAAGTGTCCCTTACATACACAGAGTAATTACACCATAAGTGGCAGCAGCAGTGCAAGCGTCGCTTACATACACAGAGTAATTACACCATAAGTGGCAGCAGCAGAGCAAGTGTCCCTTACATACACAGAGTAATTACACCATAAGTGGCAGCAGCAGTGCAAGCATCCCTTACATACACAGAGTAATTACACCATAAGTGGCAGCAGCAGTGCAAGCGTCGCTTACATACACAGAGTAATTACACCATAAGTGGCAGCAGCAGTGCAAGCATCCCTTACATACACAGAGTAATTACACCATAAGTGGCAGCAGCAGTGCAAGTGTCCCTTACATACACAGAGTAATTACACCATAAGTGGCAGCAGCAGTGCAAGCGTCGCTTACATACACAGAGTAATTACACCATAAGTGGCAGCAGCAGTGCAAGCGTCCCTTACATACACAGAGTAATTACACCATAAGTGGCAGCAGCAGTGCAAGCATCCCTTACATACACAGAGTAATTACACCATAAGTGGCAGCAGCAGTGCAAGTGTCCCTTACATACACAGAGTAATTACACCATAAGTGGCAGCAGCAGTGCAAGCATCCCTTACATACACAGAGTAATTACACCATAAGTGGCAGCAGCAGTGCAAGCATCCCTTACATACACAGAGTAATTACACCATAAGTGGCAGCAGCAGAGCAAGTGTCCCTTACATACACAGAGTAATTACACCATAAGTGGCAGCAGCAGTGCAAGCATCCCTTACATACACAGAGTAATTACACCATAAGTGGCAGCAGCAGTGCAAGTGTCCCTTACATACACAGAGTAATTACGCCATAAGTGGCAGCAGCAGTGCAAGCATCCCTTACATACACAGAGTAATTACACCATAAGTGGCAGCAGCAGTGCAAGCATCCCTTACATACACAGAGTAATTACACCATAAGTGGCAGCAGCAGAGCAAGTGTCCCTTACATACACAGAGTAATTACACCATAAGTGGCAGCAGCAGTGCAAGTGTCCCTTACATACACAGAGTAATTACGCCATAAGTGGCAGCAGCAGTGCAAGCATCCCTTACATACACAGAGTAATTACACCATAAGTGGCAGCCTCAGTGCAAGCGTCGCTTACATACACAGAGTAATTACACCATAAGTGGCAGCAGCAGTGCAAGTGTCCCTTACATACACAGAGTAATTACACCATAAGTGGCAGCAGCAGTGCAAGTGTCCTTCATGCACAGAGTAATTACACCATAAGTGGCAGCAGCAGAGCAAGTGTCCTTCATGCACAGAGTAATTACACCATAAGTGGCAGCAGCAGTGCAAGCGTCGCTTACATACACAGAGTAATTACACCATAAGTGGCAGCAGCAGTGCAAGCGTCGCTTACATACACAGAGTAATTACACCATAAGTGGCAGCAGCAGTGCAAGTGTCCCTTACATACACAGCGTAATTACACCATAAGTGGCAGCAACAGTGCAAGCATCCCTTACATACACAGAGTAATTACACCATAAGTGGCAGCAGCAGAGCAAGTGTCCCTTACATACACAGAGTAATTACACCATAAGTGGCAGCAGCAGAGCAAGCATCCCTTACATACACAGAGTAATTACGCCATAAGTGGCAGCAGCAGTGCAAGTGTCCCTTACATACACAGAGTAATTACGCCATAAGTGGCAGCAGCAGTGCAAGCATCCCTTACATACACAGAGTAATTACACCATAAGTGGCAGCCTCAGTGCAAGCGTCGCTTACATACACAGAGTAATTACACCATAAGTGGCAGCAGCAGAGCAAGCATCCCTTACATACACAGAGTAATTACACCATAAGTGGCAGCAGCAGAGCAAGTGTCCCTTACATACACAGAGTAATTACGCCATAAGTGGCAGCAGCAGTGCAAGCATCCCTTACATACACAGAGAAATTAAACAATAAGTGGCAGCAGCAGAGCAAGCAGCCCTTACATACACAGAGTAATTACGCCATAAGTGGCAGCAGCAGTGCAAGCATCCCTTACATACACAGAGAAATTAAACAATAAGTGGCAGCAGCAGAGCAAGCAGCCCTTACATACACAGAGTAATTACGCCATAAGTGGCAGCAGCAGTGCAAGTGTCCCTTACATACACAGAGTAATTACACCATAAGTGGCAGCAGCAGTGCAAGTGTCCCTTACATACACAGAGTAATTACACCATAAGTGGCAGCAGCAGTGCAAGTGTCCCTTACATACACAGAGTAATTACACCATAAGTGGCAGCAGCAGAGCAAGCATCCCTTACATACACAGAGTAATTACGCCATAAGTGGCAGCAGCAGTGCAAGTGTCCCTTACATACACAGAGTAATTACGCCATAAGTGGCAGCAGCAGTGCAAGCATCCCTTACATACACAGAGTAATTACACCATAAGTGGCAGCCTCAGTGCAAGCGTCGCTTACATACACAGAGTAATTACACCATAAGTGGCAGCAGCAGAGCAAGCATCCCTTACATACACAGAGTAATTACACCATAAGTGGCAGCCTCAGTGCAAGCTTCCTTCATGTACAGACTAATTACACTATAAGTGGCAGCAGCAGTGCAAGCTTCCATCATGTACAGAGTAATTACACCATAAGTGGCAGCAGCAGAGCAAGCATCCCTTACATACACAGAGTAATTACGCCATAAGTGGCAGCAGCAGAGCAAGTGTCCCTTACATACACAGAGTAATTACGCCATAAGTGGCAGCAGCAGAGCAAGTGTCCCTTACATACACAGAGTAATTACACCATAAGTGGCAGCAGCGGTGCAAGCATCCCTTACATACACAGAGTAATTACGCCATAAGTGGCAGCAGCAGAGCAAGTGTCCCTTACATACACAGAGTAATTACACCATAAGTGGCAGCAGCAGAGCAAGTGTCCCTTACATACACAGAGTAATTACGCCATAAGTGGCAGCAGCAGAGCAAGTGTCCCTTACATACACAGTGTAATTACACCATAAGTGGCAGCAGCAGTGCAAGTGTCCCTTACATACACAGAGTAATTACACCATAAGTGGCAGCAGCAGTGCAAGCGTCCCTTACATACACAGAGTAATTACACCATAAGTGGCAGCAGCAGTGCAAGCGTCGCTTACATACACAGAGTAATTACACCATAAGTGGCAGCAGCAGTGCAAGCATCCCTTACATACACAGAGTAATTACACCATAAGTGGCAGCAGCAGAGCAAGTGTCCCTTACATACACAGAGTAATTACGCCATAAGTGGCAGCAGCAGAGCAAGTGTCCCTTACATACACAGAGTAATTACACCATAAGTGGCAGCAGCAGAGCAAGTGTCCCTTACATACACAGAGTAATTACACCATAAGTGGCAGCAGTGCAAGCGTCGCTTACATACACAGAGTAATTACACCATAAGTGGCAGCAGCAGTGCAAGCATCCCTTACATACACAGAGTAATTACACCATAAGTGGCAGCAGCAGAGCAAGTGTCCCTTACATACACAGAGTAATTACGCCATAAGTGGCAGCAGCAGAGCAAGTGTCCCTTACATACACAGAGTAATTACACCATAAGTGGCAGCAGCAGAGCAAGTGTCCCTTACATACACAGAGTAATTACGCCATAAGTGGCAGCAGCAGAGCAAGTGTCCCTTACATACACAGAGTAATTACGCCATAAGTGGCAGCAGCAGAGCAAGTGTCCCTTACATACACAGAGTAATTACACCATAAGTGGCAGCAGCAGAGCAAGTGTCCCTTACATACACAGAGTAATTACGCCATAAGTGGCAGCAGCAGAGCAAGTGTCCCTTACATACACAGAGTAATTACACCATAAGTGGCAGCAGCAGAGCAAGTGTCCCTTACATACACAGAGTAATTACACCATAAGTGGCAGCAGCAGTGCAAGCGTCCCTTACATACACAGAGTAATTACACCATAAGTGGCAGCAGCAGTGCAAGCGTCGCTTACATACACAGAGTAATTACACCATAAGTGGCAGCAGCAGTGCAAGCATCCCTTACATACACAGAGTAATTACACCATAAGTGGCAGCAGCAGAGCAAGTGTCCCTTACATACACAGAGTAATTACGCCATAAGTGGCAGCAGCAGAGCAAGTGTCCCTTACATACACAGAGTAATTACACCATAAGTGGCAGCAGCAGAGCAAGTGTCCCTTACATACACAGAGTAATTACACCATAAGTGGCAGCAGTGCAAGCGTCGCTTATATACACAGAGTAATTACACCATAAGTGGCAGCAGCAGTGCAAGCATCCCTTACATACACAGAGTAATTACACCATAAGTGGCAGCAGCAGAGCAAGTGTCCCTTACATACACAGAGTAATTACGCCATAAGTGGCAGCAGCAGAGCAAGTGTCCCTTACATACACAGAGTAATTACACCATAAGTGGCAGCAGCAGAGCAAGTGTCCCTTACATACACAGAGTAATTACACCATAAGTGGCAGCAGTGCAAGCGTCGCTTACATACACAGAGTAATTACACCATAAGTGGCAGCAGCAGAGCAAGTGTCCCTTACATACACAGAGTAATTACACCATAAGTGGCAGCAGTGCAAGCGTCGCTTACATACACAGAGTAATTACACCATAAGTGGCAGCAGCAGAGCAAGTGTCCCTTACATACACAGAGTAATTACACCATAAGTGGCAGCAGCAGTGCAAGCATCCCTTACATACACAGAGTAATTACAACATAAGTGGCAGCAGCAGTGCAAGCATCCCTTACATACACAGAGTAATTACGCCATAAGTGGCAGCAGCAGAGCAAGTGTCCCTTACATACACAGAGTAATTACACCATAAGTGGCAGCAGCAGAGCAAGTGTCCCTTACATACACAGAGTAATTACGCCATAAGTGGCAGCAGCAGTGCAAGCGTCGCTTACATACACAGAGTAATTACACCATAAGTGGCAGCAGCAGAGCAAGCATCCCTTACATACACAGAGTAATTACACCATAAGTGGCAGCAGCAGAGCAAGTGTCCCTTACATACACAGAGTAATTACACCATAAGTGGCAGCAGCAGTGCAAGCGTCCCTTACATACACAGAGTAATTACACCATAAGTGGCAGCAGCAGTGCAAGCATCCCTTACATACACAGAGTAATTACACCATAAGTGGCAGCAGCAGTGCAAGTGTCCCTTACATACACAGAGTAATTACACCATAAGTGGCAGCAGCAGTGCAAGCGTTGCTTACATACACAGAGTAATTACACCATAAGTGGCAGCAGCAGTGCAAGTGTCCCTTACATACACAGAGTAATTACACCATAAGTGGCAGCAGCAGTGCAAGCGTTGCTTACATACACAGAGTAATTACACCATAAGTGGCAGCAGCAGTGCAAGCGTCGCTTACATACACAGAGTAATTACACCATAAGTGGCAGCGGTGCAAGCATCCCTTACATACACAGAGTAATTACACCATAAGTGGCAGCAGCAGTGCAAGTGTCCCTTACATACACAGAGTAATTACACCATAAGTGGCAGCAGCAGTGCAAGTGTCCCTTACATACACAGAGTAATTACACCATAAGTGGCAGCCTCAGTGCAAGCGTCCCTTACATACACAGAGTAATTACACCATAAGTGGCAGCAGCAGTGCAAGCGTCCCTTACATACACAGAGTAATTACACCATAAGTGGCAGCAGCAGTGCAAGCGTCCCTTACATACACAGAGTAATTACACCATAAGTGGCAGCAGCAGTGCAAGCGTCCCTTACATACACAGAGTAATTACACCATAAGTGGCAGCAGCAGTGCAAGCGTCCCTTACATACACAGAGTAATTACACCATAAGTGGCAGCAGCAGTGCAAGTGTCCCTTACATACACAGAGTAATTACACCATAAGTGGCAGCAGCAGTGCAAGCGTCCCTTACATACACAGAGTAATTACACCATAAGTGGCAGCAGCAGTGCAAGCGTCCCTTACATACACAGAGTAATTACGCCATAAGTGGCAGCAGCAGTGCAAGCGTCCCTTACATACACAGAGTAATTACACCATAAGTGGCAGCAGCAGAGCAAGTGTCCCTTACATACACAGAGTAATTACACCATAAGTGGCAGCAGCAGTGCAAGCGTCGCTTACATACACAGAGTAATTACACCATAAGTGGCAGCAGCAGTGCAAGCATCCCTTACATACACAGAGTAATTACGCCATAAGTGGCAGCAGCAGAGCAAGTGTCCCTTACATACACAGAGTAATTACACCATAAGTGGCAGCAGCAGAGCAAGCATCCCTTACATACACAGAGTAATTACGCCATAAGTGGCAGCAGCAGTGCAAGTGTCCCTTACATACACAGAGTAATTACGCCATAAGTGGCAGCAGCAGTGCAAGCATCCCTTACATACACAGAGTAATTACACCATAAGTGGCAGCAGCAGTGCAAGCGTCCCTTACATACACAGAGTAATTACACCATAAGTGGCAGCAGCAGTGCAAGCGTCCCTTACATACACAGAGTAATTACACCATAAGTGGCAGCAGCAGTGCAAGCGTCCCTTACATACACAGAGTAATTACACCATAAGTGGCAGCAGCAGTGCAAGCGTCCCTTACATACACAGAGTAATTACACCATAAGTGGCAGCAGCAGAGCAAGTGTCCTTCATGCACAGAGTAATTACACCATAAGTGGCAGCCTCAGTGCAAGCGTCGCTTACATACACAGAGTAATTACACCATAAGTGGCAGCCTCAGTGCAAGCGTCGCTTACATACACAGAGTAATTACACCATAAGTGGCAGCAGCAGAGCAAGCTTCCTTCATGTACAGAGTAATTACACCATAAGTGGCAGCAGCAGTGCAAGCATCCCTTACATACACAGAGTAATTACACCATAAGTGGCAGCAGCAGAGCAAGTGTCCCTTACATACACAGAGTAATTACACCATAAGTGGCAGCAGCAGAGCAAGCATCCCTTACATACACAGAGTAATTACGCCATAAGTGGCAGCAGCAGAGCAAGTGTCCCTTACATACACAGAGTAATTACACCATAAGTGGCAGCAGCAGTGCAAGCGTCCCTTACATACACAGAGTAATTACACCATAAGTGACAGCAGCAGTGCAAGCGTCGCTTACATACACAGAGTAATTACACCATAAGTGGCAGCAGCAGTGCAAGCATCCCTTACATACACAGAGTAATTACACCATAAGTGGCAGCAGCAGAGCAAGCGTCCCTTACATACACAGAGTAATTACGCCATAAGTGGCAGCAGCAGAGCAAGTGTCCCTTACATACACAGAGTAATTACACCATAAGTGGCAGCAGCAGTGCAAGTGTCCCTTACATACACAGAGTAATTACACCATAAGTGGCAGCAGCAGTGCAAGCATCCCTTACATACACAGAGTAATTACACCATAAGTGGCAGCAGCAGTGCAAGCGTCGCTTACATACACAGAGTAATTACACCATAAGTGGCAGCAGCAGTGCAAGCATCCCTTACATACACAGAGTAATTACACCATAAGTGGCAGCAGCAGTGCAAGCGTCGCTTACATACACAGAGTAATTACACCATAAGTGGCAGCAGCAGTGCAAGCATCCCTTACATACACAGAGTAATTACACCATAAGTGGCAGCAGCAGTGCAAGCGTCGCTTACATACACAGAGTAATTACACCATAAGTGGCAGCAGCAGTGCAAGCATCCCTTACATACACAGAGTAATTACACCATAAGTGGCAGCAGCAGAGCAAGCGTCCCTTACATACACAGAGTAATTACGCCATAAGTGGCAGCAGCAGAGCAAGTGTCCCTTACATACACAGAGTAATTACGCCATAAGTGGCAGCAGCAGAGCAAGCGTCCCTTACATACACAGAGTAATTACGCCATAAGTGGCAGCAGCAGAGCAAGTGTCCCTTACATACACAGAGTAATTACGCCATAAGGGCAGCAGCAGAGCAAGCGTCCCTTACATACACAGAGTAATTACACCATAAGTGGCAGCAGCAGTGCAAGTGTCCCTTACATACACAGAGTAATTACACCATAAGTGGCAGCAGCAGTGCAAGTGTCCCTTACATACACAGAGTAATTACACCATAAGTGGCAGCAGCAGTGCAAGCATCCCTTACATACACAGAGTAATTACACCATAAGTGGCAGCAGCAGTGCAAGCATCCCTTACATACACAGAGTAATTACACCATAAGTGACAGCAGCAGTGCAAGTGTCCCTTACATACACAGAGTAATTACACCATAAGTGGCAGCCTCAGTGCAAGCGTCCCTTACATACACAGAGTAATTACACCATAAGTGGCAGCAGCAGTGCAAGTGTCCCTTACATACACAGAGTAATTACACCATAAGTGGCAGCAGCAGTGCAAGCATCCCTTACATACACAGAGTAATTACACCATAAGTGGCAGCAGCAGAGCAAGTGTCCCTTACATACACAGAGTAATTACACCATAAGTGGCAGCAGCAGTGCAAGCATCCCTTACATACACAGAGTAATTACACCATAAGTGGCAGCAGCAGAGCAAGCGTCCCTTACATACACAGAGTAATTACACCATAAGTGGCAGCAGCAGTGCAAGCATCCCTTACATACACAGAGTAATTACGCCATAAGTGGCAGCAGCAGTGCAAGCGTCCCTTACATACACAGAGTAATTACACCATAAGTGGCAGCAGCAGAGCAAGTGTCCCTTACATACACAGAGTAATTACACCATAAGTGGCAGCAGCAGTGCAAGTGTCCTTCATGCACAGAGTAATTACGCCATAAGTGGCAGCAGCAGAGCAAGTGTTCCTTACATACACAGAGTAATTACGCCATAAGTGGCAGCAGCAGAGCAAGTGTCCCTTACATACACAGAGTAATTACACCATAAGTGGCAGCAGCAGAGCAAGTGTCCCTTACATACACAGAGTAATTACGCCATAAGTGGCAGCAGCAGTGCAAGCATCCCTTACATACACAGAGTAATTACACCATAAGTGGCAGCAGCAGTGCAAGCATCCCTTACATACACAGAGTAATTACGCCATAAGTGGCAGCAGCAGTGCAAGCATCCCTTACATACACAGAGTAATTACACCATAAGTGGCAGCAGCAGTGCAAGCGTCGCTTACATACACAGAGTAATTACACCATAAGTGGCAGCAGCAGTGCAAGCTTCCTTCATGTACAGAGTAATTACACCATAAGTGGCAGCAGCAGTGCAAGCGTCGCTTACATACACAGAGTAATTACACCATAAGTGGCAGCAGCAGTGCAAGCATCCCTTACATACACAGAGTAATTACACCATAAGTGGCAGCAGCAGTGCAAGCATCCCTTACATACACAGAGTAATTACACCATAAGTGGCAGCAGCAGTGCAAGCATCCCTTACATACACAGAGTAATTACACCATAAGTGGCAGCAGCAGTGCAAGCGTCGCTTACATACACAGAGTAATTACACCATAAGTGGCAGCAGCAGTGCAAGCGTCCCTTACATACACAGAGTAATTACACCATAAGTGGCAGCAGCAGAGCAAGCGTCCCTTACATACACAGAGTAATTACGCCATAAGTGGCAGCAGCAGTGCAAGCATCCCTTACATACACAGAGTAATTACACCATAAGTGGCAGCAGCAGTGCAAGCATCCCTTACATACACAGAGTAATTACACCATAAGTGGCAGCAGCAGTGCAAGCGTCCCTTACATACACAGAGTAATTACACCATAAGTGGCAGCAGCAGAGCAAGCGTCCCTTACATACACAGAGTAATTACACCATAAGTGGCAGCAGCAGTGCAAGCATCCCTTACATACACAGAGTAATTACACCATAAGTGGCAGCAGCAGTGCAAGCATCCCTTACATACACAGAGTAATTACACCATAAGTGGCAGCCTCAGTGCAAGCGTCGCTTACATACACAGAGTAATTACACCATGGGTGGCAGCAGCAGTGCAAGCGTCCCTTACATACACAGAGTAATTACACCATAAGTGGCAGCAGCAGTGCAAGTGTCCCTTACATACACAGAGTAATTACACCATAAGTGGCAGCCTCAGTGCAAGCGTCGCTTACATACACAGAGTAATTACACCATAAGTGGCAGCAGCAGTGCAAGTGTCCCTTACATACACAGAGTAATTACACCATAAGTGGCAGCAGCAGAGCAAGTGTCCCTTACATACACAGAGTAATTACACCATAAGTGGCAGCAACAGTGCAAGCATCCCTTACATACACAGAGTAATTACACCATAAGTGGCAGCAGCAGAGCAAGTGTCCCTTACATACACAGAGTAATTACACCATAAGTGGCAGCAGCAGTGCAAGTGTCCCTTACATACACAGAGTAATTACACCATAAGTGGCAGCAGCAGTGCAAGCATCCCTTACATACACAGAGTAATTACACCATGGGTGGCAGCAGCAGTGCAAGTGTCCCTTACATACACAGAGTAATTACGCCATAAGTGGCAGCAGCGGTGCAAGTGTCCCTTACATACACAGAGTAATTACACCATAAGTGGCAGCAGCAGAGCAAGCATCCCTTACATACACAGAGTAATTACACCATAAGTGGCAGCAGCAGAGCAAGTGTCCCTTACATACACAGAGTAATTACGCCATAAGTGGCAGCAGCAGAGCAAGTGTCCCTTACATACACAGAGTAATTACGCCATAAGTGGCAGCAGCGGTGCAAGTGTCCCTTACATACACAGAGTAATTACACCATAAGTGGCAGCAGCCGTGCAAGTGTCCCTTACATACACAGAGTAATTACACCATAAGTGGCAGCAGCAGTGCAAGCATCCCTTACATACACAGAGTAATTACACCATAAGTGGCAGCAGCAGAGCAAGCATCCCTTACATACACAGAGTAATTACACCATAAGTGGCAGCAGCAGAGCAAGCATCCCTTACATACACAGAGTAATTACGCCATAAGTGGCAGCAGCGGTGCAAGTGTCCCTTACATACACAGAGTAATTACACCATAAGTGGCAGCAGCAGGGCAAGCATCCCTTACATACACAGAGTAATTACGCCATAAGTGGCAGCAGCAGAGCAAGTGTCCCTTACATACACAGAGTAATTACACCATAAGTGGCAGCAGCAGTGCAAGCATCCCTTACATACACAGAGTAATTACACCATAAGTGGCAGCAGCAGAGCAAGCATCCCTTACATACACAGAGTAATTATACCATAAGTGGCAGCAGCAGTGCAAGCATCCCTTACATACATAGAGTAATTACACCATAAGTGGCAGCAGCAGAGCAAGCGTCGCTTACATACACAGAGTAATTACGCCATAAGTGGCAGCAGCAGTGCAAGCGTCGCTTACATACACAGAGTAATTACGCCATAAGTGGCAGCAGCAGTGCAAGTGTCCTTCATGCACAGAGTAATTACGCCATAAGTGGCAGCAGCAGAGCAAGTGTCCCTTACATACACAGAGTAATTACACCATAAGTGGCAGCAGCAGTGCAAGCATCCCTTACATACACAGAGTAATTACACCATAAGTGGCAGCAGCAGAGCAAGCATCCCTTACATACACAGAGTAATTACACCATACGTGGCAGCAGCAGTGCAAGTGTCCCTTACATACACAGAGTAATTACACCATACGTGGCAGCAGCAGTGCAAGTGTCCCTTACATACACAGAGTAATTACACCATAAGTGGCAGCAGCAGAGCAAGCGTCCCTTACATACACAGAGTAATTACACCATAAGTGGCAGCAGCAGTGCAAGTGTCCCTTACATACACAGAGTAATTACACCATAAGTGGCAGCAGCAGTGCAAGCATCCCTTACATACACAGAGTAATTACGCCATAAGTGGCAGCAGCAGAGCAAGTGTCCCTTACATACACAGAGTAATTACACCATAAGTGGCAGCAGCAGTGCAAGCTTCCTTCATGTACACAGTAATTACACCATAAGTGGCAGCCTCAGTGCAAGCGTCGCTTACATACACAGAGTAATTACACCATAAGTGGCAGCAGCAGTGCAAGCATCCCTTACATACACAGAGTAATTACGCCATAAGTGGCAGCAGCAGAGCAAGTGTCCCTTACATACACAGAGTAATTACACCATAAGTGGCAGCAGCAGAGCAAGTGTCCCTTACATACACAGAGTAATTACGCCATAAGTGGCAGCAGCGGTGCAAGTGTCCCTTACATACACAGAGTAATTACACCATAAGTGGCAGCAGCAGAGCAAGCATCCCTTACATACACAGAGTAATTACACCATAAGTGGCAGCAGCAGAGCAAGTGTCCCTTACATACACAGAGTAATTACGCCATAAGTGGCAGCAGCAGAGCAAGTGTCCCTTACATACACAGAGTAATTACGCCATAAGTGGCAGCAGCGGTGCAAGTGTCCCTTACATACACAGAGTAATTACACCATAAGTGGCAGCAGCAGTGCAAGTGTCCCTTACATACACAGAGTAATTACACCATAAGTGGCAGCAGCAGTGCAAGCGTCGCTTACATACACAGAGTAATTACGCCATAAGTGGCAGCAGCAGTGCAAGTGTCCTTCATGCACAGAGTAATTACACCATAAGTGGCAGCAGCAGTGCAAGCGTCGCTTACATACACAGAGTAATTACACCATAAGTGGCAGCAGCAGTGCAAGCATCCCTTACATACACAGAGTAATTACACCATAAGTGGCAGCAGCAGAGCAAGCATCCCTTACATACACAGAGTAATTACACCATACGTGGCAGCAGCAGTGCAAGTGTCCCTTACATACACAGAGTAATTACACCATACGTGGCAGCAGCAGTGCAAGTGTCCCTTACATACACAGAGTAATTACACCATAAGTGGCAGCAGCAGTGCAAGCATCCCTTACATACACAGAGTAATTACACCATACGTGGCAGCAGCAGTGCAAGTGTCCCTTACATACACAGAGTAATTACACCATAAGTGGCAGCAGCAGTGCAAGCGTCCCTTACATACACAGAGTAATTACACCATAAGTGGCAGCAGCAGTGCAAGTGTCCCTTACATACACAGAGTAATTACGCCATAAGTGGCAGCAGCAGTGCAAGTGTCCCTTACATACACAGAGTAATTACACCATAAGTGGCAGCAGCAGAGCAAGTGTCCCTTACATACACAGAGTAATTACACCATAAGTGGCAGCAGCAGTGCAAGCATCCCTTACATACACAGAGTAATTACACCATAAGTGGCAGCAGCAGAGCAAGTGTCCCTTACATACACAGAGTAATTACACCATAAGTGGCAGCAGCAGTGCAAGCATCCCTTACATACACAGAGTAATTACGCCATAAGTGGCAGCAGCAGAGCAAGTGTCCCTTACATACACAGAGTAATTACACCATAAGTGGCAGCAGCAGTGCAAGCATCCCTTACATACACAGAGTAATTACACCATAAGTGGCAGCAGCAGAGCAAGTGTCCCTTACATACACAGAGTAATTACACCATAAGTGGCAGCAGCAGTGCAAGCATCCCTTACATACACAGAGTAATTACACCATAAGTGGCAGCAGCAGTGCAAGCATCCCTTACATACACAGAGTAATTACACCATAAGTGGCAGCAGCAGAGCAAGTGTCCCTTACATACACAGAGTAATTACGCCATAAGTGGCAGCAGCAGAGCAAGTGTCCCTTACATACACAGAGTAATTACGCCATAAGTGGCAGCAGCGGTGCAAGTGTCCCTTACATACACAGAGTAATTACACCATAAGTGGCAGCAGCAGTGCAAGCTTCCTTCATGTACACAGTAATTACACCATAAGTGGCAGCAGCAGTGCAAGCGTCCCTTACATACACAGAGTAATTACACCATAAGTGGCAGCAGCAGAGCAAGTGTCCCTTACATACACAGAGTAATTACGCCATAAGTGGCAGCAGCAGTGCAAGCGTCGCTTACATACACAGAGTAATTACACCATAAGTGGCAGCAGCAGTGCAAGCTTCCTTCATGTACACAGTAATTACACCATAAGTGGCAGCAGCAGTGCAAGCGTCCCTTACATACACAGAGTAATTACACCATAAGTGGCAGCAGCAGAGCAAGTGTCCCTTACATACACAGAGTAATTACGCCATAAGTGGCAGCAGCAGTGCAAGCATCCCTTACATACACAGAGTAATTACACCATAAGTGGCAGCAGCAGAGCAAGCGTCGCTTACATACACAGAGTAATTACGCCATAAGTGGCAGCAGCAGTGCAAGCGTCGCTTACATACACAGAGTAATTACGCCATAAGTGGCAGCAGCAGTGCAAGTGTCCTTCATGCACAGAGTAATTACGCCATAAGTGGCAGCAGCAGAGCAAGTGTCCCTTACATACACAGAGTAATTACACCATAAGTGGCAGCAGCAGTGCAAGCATCCCTTACATACACAGAGTAATTACACCATAAGTGGCAGCAGCAGAGCAAGCATCCCTTACATACACAGAGTAATTACACCATACGTGGCAGCAGCAGTGCAAGTGTCCCTTACATACACAGAGTAATCACACCATACGTGGCAGCAGCAGTGCAAGTGTCCCTTACATACACAGAGTAATTACACCATAAGTGGCAGCAGCAGAGCAAGTGTCCCTTACATACACAGAGTAATTACACCATAAGTGGCAGCAGCAGTGCAAGTGTCCCTTACATACACAGAGTAATTACACCATAAGTGGCAGCAGCAGTGCAAGCATCCCTTACATACACAGAGTAATTACGCCATAAGTGGCAGCAGCAGAGCAAGTGTCCCTTACATACACAGAGTAATTACACTATAAGTGGCAGCAGCAGTGCAAGCTTCCTTCATGTACACAGTAATTACACCATAAGTGGCAGCCTCAGTGCAAGCGTCGCTTACATACACAGAGTAATTACACCATAAGTGGCAGCAGCAGTGCAAGCATCCCTTACATACACAGGGTAATTACGCCATAAGTGGCAGCAGCAGAGCAAGTGTCCCTTACATACACAGAGTAATTACACCATAAGTGGCAGCAGCAGTGCAAGCTTCCTTCATGTACACAGTAATTACACCATAAGTGGCAGCCTCAGTGCAAGCGTCGCTTACATACACAGAGTAATTACACCATAAGTGGCAGCAGCAGTGCAAGCATCCCTTACATACACAGAGTAATTACACCATAAGTGGCAGCAGCAGTGCAAGCATCCCTTACATACACAGAGTAATTACACCATAAGTGGCAGCAGCAGAGCAAGTGTCCCTTACATACACAGAGTAATTACACCATAAGTGGCAGCAGCAGTGCAAGTGTCCCTTACATACACAGAGTAATTACACCATAAGTGGCAGCAGCAGAGCAAGTGTCCCTTACATACACAGAGTAATTACACCATAAGTGGCAGCAGCAGTGCAAGCATCCCTTACATACACAGAGTAATTACACCATAAGTGGCAGCAGCAGAGCAAGCGTCCCTTACATACACAGAGTAATTACGCCATAAGTGGCAGCAGCGGTGCAAGTGTCCCTTACATACACAGAGTAATTACGCCATAAGTGGCAGCAGCGGTGCAAGCGTCCCTTACATACACAGAGTAATTACACCATAAGTGGCAGCAGCAGAGCAAGTGTCCCTTACATACACAGAGTAATTACGCCATAAGTGGCAGCAGCAGAGCAAGTGTCCCTTACATACACAGAGTAATTACGCCATAAGTGGCAGCAGCGGTGCAAGTGTCCCTTACATACACAGAGTAATTACACCATAAGTGGCAGCAGCAGTGCAAGTGTCCCTTACATACACAGAGTAATTACACCATAAGTGGCAGCAGCAGTGCAAGCGTCGCTTACATACACAGAGTAATTACGCCATAAGTGGCAGCAGCAGTGCAAGTGTCCTTCATGCACAGAGTAATTACACCATAAGTGGCAGCAGCAGTGCAAGCGTCGCTTACATACACAGAGTAATTACACCATAAGTGGCAGCAGCAGTGCAAGCATCCCTTACATACACAGAGTAATTACACCATAAGTGGCAGCAGCAGAGCAAGCATCCCTTACATACACAGAGTAATTACACCATACGTGGCAGCAGCAGTGCAAGTGTCCCTTACATACACAGAGTAATTACACCATACGTGGCAGCAGCAGTGCAAGTGTCCCTTACATACACAGAGTAATTACACCATAAGTGGCAGCAGCAGTGCAAGCGTCCCTTACATACACAGAGTAATTACACCATACGTGGCAGCAGCAGTGCAAGTGTCCCTTACATACACAGAGTAATTACACCATAAGTGGCAGCAGCAGTGCAAGCGTCCCTTACATACACAGAGTAATTACACCATAAGTGGCAGCAGCAGTGCAAGTGTCCCTTACATACACAGAGTAATTACGCCATAAGTGGCAGCAGCAGTGCAAGTGTCCCTTACATACACAGAGTAATTACACCATAAGTGGCAGCAGCAGAGCAAGTGTCCCTTACATACACAGAGTAATTACACCATAAGTGGCAGCAGCAGTGCAAGCGTCCCTTACATACACAGAGTAATTACACCATAAGTGGCAGCAGCAGAGCAAGTGTCCCTTACATACACAGAGTAATTACACCATAAGTGGCAGCAGCAGTGCAAGCGTCCCTTACATACACAGAGTAATTACGCCATAAGTGGCAGCAGCAGAGCAAGTGTCCCTTAGATACACAGAGTAATTACACCATAAGTGGCAGCAGCAGTGCAAGCATCCCTTACATACACAGAGTAATTACACCATAAGTGGCAGCAGCAGAGCAAGTGTCCCTTACATACACAGAGTAATTACGCCATAAGTGGCAGCAGCAGAGCAAGTGTCCCTTACATACACAGAGTAATTACGCCATAAGTGGCAGCAGCGGTGCAAGTGTCCCTTACATACACAGAGTAATTACACCATAAGTGGCAGCAGCAGTGCAAGCTTCCTTCATGTACACAGTAATTACACCATAAGTGGCAGCAGCAGTGCAAGCGTCCCTTACATACACAGAGTAATTACACCATAAGTGGCAGCAGCAGAGCAAGTGTCCCTTACATACACAGAGTAATTACGCCATAAGTGGCAGCAGCAGTGCAAGCATCCCTTACATACACAGAGTAATTACACCATAAGTGGCAGCAGCAGAGCAAGTGTCCCTTACATACACAGAGTAATTACACCATAAGTGGCAGCAGCAGTGCAAGCATCCCTTACATACACAGAGTAATTACACCATAAGTGGCAGCAGCAGAGCAAGTGTCCCTTACATACACAGAGTAATTACGCCATAAGTGGCAGCAGCAGAGCAAGTGTCCCTTACATACACAGAGTAATTACGCCATAAGTGGCAGCAGCGGTGCAAGTGTCCCTTACATACACAGAGTAATTACACCATAAGTGGCAGCAGCAGTGCAAGCGTCCCTTACATACACAGAGTAATTACACCATAAGTGGCAGCAGCAGAGCAAGTGTCCCTTACATACACAGAGTAATTACACCATAAGTGGCAGCAGCAGTGCAAGCATCCCTTACATACACAGAGTAATTACACCATAAGTGGCAGCAGCAGAGCAAGTGTCCCTTACATACACAGAGTAATTACGCCATAAGTGGCAGCAGCAGAGCAAGTGTCCCTTACATACACAGAGTAATTACGCCATAAGTGGCAGCAGCGGTGCAAGTGTCCCTTACATACACAGAGTAATTACACCATAAGTGGCAGCAGCAGAGCAAGCTTCCTTCATGTACAGAGTAATTACACCATAAGTGGCAGCAGCAGAGCAAGTGTCCCTTACATACACAGAGTAATTACACCATAAGTGGCAGCAGCAGTGCAAGCATCCCTTACATACACAGAGTAATTACACCATAAGTGGCAGCAGCAGTGCAAGCATCCCTTACATACACAGAGTAATTACACCATACGTGGCAGCAGCAGTGCAAGTGTCCCTTACATACACAGAGTAATTACGCCATAAGTGGCAGCAGCAGTGCAAGCGTCGCTTACATACACAGAGTAATTACGCCATAAGTGGCAGCAGCAGTGCAAGCATCCCTTACATACACAGAGTAATTACACCATAAGTGGCAGCAGCAGTGCAAGCGTCCCTTACATACACAGAGTAATTACACCATAAGTGGCAGCAGCAGAGCAAGTGTCCCTTACATACACAGAGTAATTACACCATAAGTGGCAGCAGCAGTGCAAGCATCCCTTACATACACAGAGTAATTACGCCATAAGTGGCAGCAGCAGAGCAAGTGTCCCTTACATACACAGAGTAATTACACCATACGTGGCAGCAGCAGTGCAAGTGTCCCTTACATACACAGAGTAATTACGCCATAAGTGGCAGCAGTGCAAGCGTCGCTTACATACACAGAGTAATTACACCATAAGTGGCAGCAGCAGTGCAAGCTTCCTTCATGTACACAGTAATTACACCATAAGTGGCAGCAGCAGTGCAAGCGTCCCTTACATACACAGAGTAATTACACCATAAGTGGCAGCAGCAGAGCAAGTGTCCCTTACATACACAGAGTAATTACGCCATAAGTGGCAGCAGCAGTGCAAGCATCCCTTACATACACAGAGTAATTACACCATAAGTGGCAGCAGCAGAGCAAGTGTCCCTTACATACACAGAGTAATTACACCATAAGTGGCAGCAGCAGTGCAAGCATCCCTTACATACACAGAGTAATTACACCATAAGTGGCAGCAGCAGAGCAAGTGTCCCTTACATACACAGAGTAATTACGCCATAAGTGGCAGCAGCAGAGCAAGTGTCCCTTACATACACAGAGTAATTACGCCATAAGTGGCAGCAGCGGTGCAAGTGTCCCTTACATACACAGAGTAATTACACCATAAGTGGCAGCAGCAGTGCAAGCGTCCCTTACATACACAGAGTAATTACACCATAAGTGGCAGCAGCAGAGCAAGTGTCCCTTACATACACAGAGTAATTACACCATAAGTGGCAGCAGCAGTGCAAGCATCCCTTACATACACAGAGTAATTACACCATAAGTGGCAGCAGCAGAGCAAGTGTCCCTTACATACACAGAGTAATTACGCCATAAGTGGCAGCAGCAGAGCAAGTGTCCCTTACATACACAGAGTAATTACGCCATAAGTGGCAGCAGCGGTGCAAGTGTCCCTTACATACACAGAGTAATTACACCATAAGTGGCAGCAGCAGAGCAAGCTTCCTTCATGTACAGAGTAATTACACCATAAGTGGCAGCAGCAGAGCAAGTGTCCCTTACATACACAGAGTAATTACACCATAAGTGGCAGCAGCAGTGCAAGCATCCCTTACATACACAGAGTAATTACACCATAAGTGGCAGCAGCAGTGCAAGCATCCCTTACATACACAGAGTAATTACACCATACGTGGCAGCAGCAGTGCAAGTGTCCCTTACATACACAGAGTAATTACGCCATAAGTGGCAGCAGCAGTGCAAGCGTCGCTTACATACACAGAGTAATTACGCCATAAGTGGCAGCAGCAGTGCAAGCATCCCTTACATACACAGAGTAATTACACCATAAGTGGCAGCAGCAGTGCAAGCGTCCCTTACATACACAGAGTAATTACACCATAAGTGGCAGCAGCAGAGCAAGTGTCCCTTACATACACAGAGTAATTACACCATAAGTGGCAGCAGCAGTGCAAGCATCCCTTACATACACAGAGTAATTACGCCATAAGTGGCAGCAGCAGAGCAAGTGTCCCTTACATACACAGAGTAATTACACCATACGTGGCAGCAGCAGTGCAAGTGTCCCTTACATACACAGAGTAATTACGCCATAAGTGGCAGCAGTGCAAGCGTCGCTTACATACACAGAGTAATTACACCATAAGTGGCAGCAGCAGAGCAAGTGTCCCTTACATACACAGAGTAATTACACCATAAGTGGCAGCAGCAGTGCAAGCATCCCTTACATACACAGAGTAATTACGCCATAAGTGGCAGCAGCAGAGCAAGTGTCCCTTACATACACAGAGTAATTACACCATAAGTGGCAGCAGCAGTGCAAGTGTCCCTTACATACACAGAGTAATTACACCATAAGTGGCAGCCTCAGTGCAAGCGTCGCTTACATACACAGAGTAATTACACCATAAGTGGCAGCAGCAGAGCAAGCATCCCTTACATACACAGAGTAATTACACCATAAGTGGCAGCAGCAGAGCAAGTGTCCCTTACATACACAGAGTAATTACGCCATAAGTGGCAGCAGCAGAGCAAGTGTCCCTTACATACACAGAGTAATTACACCATAAGTGGCAGCAGCAGTGCAAGTGTCCCTTACATACACAGAGTAATTACACCATAAGTGGCAGCCTCAGTGCAAGCGTCGCTTACATACACAGAGTAATTACACCATAAGTGGCAGCAGCAGTGCAAGCATCCCTTACATACACAGAGTAATTACACCATAAGTGGCAGCAGCAGAGCAAGCGTCCCTTACATACACAGAGTAATTACACCATAAGTGGCAGCAGCAGTGCAAGCATCCCTTACATACACAGAGTAATTACACCAAAGGTGGCAGCAGCAGTGCAAGCTTCCTTCATGTACAGAGTAATTACACCATAAGTGGCAGCCTCAGTGCAAGCTTCCTTCATGTACAGAGTAATTACGCCATAAGTGGCAGCAACAGTGCAAGCTTCCATCATGTACAGAGTAATTACACCATAAGTGGCAGCCTCAGTGCACGCTTCCATCATGTACAGAGTAATTACGCCATAAGTGGCAGCAGCAGAGCAAGTGTCCCTTACATACACAGAGTAATTACACCATAAGTGGCAGCAGCAGTGCAAGCATCCCTTACATACACAGAGTAATTACACCATAAGTGGCAGCAGCAGAGCAAGTGTCCCTTACATACACAGAGTAATTACGCCATAAGTGGCAGCAGCAGAGCAAGCTTCCTTCATGTACAGAGTAATTACACCATAAGTGGCAGCAGCAGTGCAAGCTTCCTTCATGTACAGAGTAATTACACCATAAGTGGCAGCAGCAGTGCAAGCATCCCTTACATACACAGAGTAATTACACCATAAGTGGCAGCAGCGGTGCAAGCATCCCTTACATACACAGAGTAATTACACCATAAGTGGCAGCAGCGGTGCAAGCATCCCTTACATACACAGAGTAATTACACCATAAGTGGCAGCAGCAGAGCAAGTGTCCCTTACATACACAGAGTAATTACACCATAAGTGGCAGCAGCAGAGCAAGTGTCCCTTACATACACAGAGTAATTACGCCATAAGTGGCAGCAGCAGTGCAAGCATCCCTTACATACACAGAGTAATTACACCATAAGTGGCAGCAGCAGAGCAAGTGTCCCTTACATACACAGAGTAATTACACCATAAGTGGCAGCAGCGGTGCAAGCATCCCTTACATACACAGAGTAATTACACCATAAGTGGCAGCAGCAGAGCAAGTGTCCCTTACATACACAGAGTAATTACACCATAAGTGGCAGCAGCAGAGCAAGTGTCCCTTACATACACAGAGTAATTACGCCATAAGTGGCAGCAGCAGTGCAAGCGTCCCTTACATACACAGAGTAATTACACCATAAGTGGCAGCAGCAGTGCAAGCTTCCTTCATGTACACAGTAATTACACCATAAGTGGCAGCAGCAGTGCAAGCGTCCCTTACATACACAGAGTAATTACACCATAAGTGGCAGCAGCAGTGCAAGCGTCGCTTACATACACAGAGTAATTACACCATAAGTGGCAGCAGCAGTGCAAGCGTCCCTTACATACACAGAGTAATTACACCATAAGTGGCAGCAGCAGAGCAAGTGTCCCTTACATACACAGAGTAATTACGCCATAAGTGGCAGCAGCAGAGCAAGTGTCCCTTACATACACAGAGTAATTACACCATAAGTGGCAGCAGCAGAGCAAGCATCCCTTACATACACAGAGTAATTACGCCATAAGTGGCAGCAGCAGAGCAAGTGTCCCTTACATACACAGAGTAATTACACCATAAGTGGCAGCAGCAGTGCAAGCGTCCCTTACATACACAGAGTAATTACACCATAAGTGGCAGCAGCAGTGCAAGCGTCGCTTACATACACAGAGTAATTACACCATAAGTGGCAGCAGCAGTGCAAGCATCCCTTACATACACAGAGTAATTACACCATAAGTGGCAGCAGCAGAGCAAGCGTCCCTTACATACACAGAGTAATTACGCCATAAGTGGCAGCAGCAGAGCAAGTGTCCCTTACATACACAGAGTAATTACGCCATAAGTTGCAGCAGCAGAGCAAGTGTCCCTTACATACACAGAGTAATTACGCCATAAGTGGCAGCAGCAGAGCAAGCGTCCCTTACATACACAGAGTAATTACGCCATAAGTGGCAGCAGCAGAGCAAGTGTCCCTTACATACACAGAGTAATTACACCATAAGTGGCAGCAGCAGTGCAAGCGTCCCTTACATACACAGAGTAATTACACCATAAGTGGCAGCAGCAGAGCAAGTGTCCCTTACATACACAGAGTAATTACGCCATAAGTGGCAGCAGCAGAGCAAGTGTCCCTTACATACACAGAGTAATTACGCCATAAGTGGCAGCAGCAGAGCAAGTGTCCCTTACATACACAGAGTAATTACACCATAAGTGGCAGCAGCAGTGCAAGCTTCCTTCATGTACACAGTAATTACACCATAAGTGGCAGCCTCAGTGCAAGCGTCGCTTACATACACAGAGTAATTACACCATAAGTGGCAGCAGCAGTGCAAGCATCCCTTACATACACAGAGTAATTACACCATAAGTGGCAGCAGCAGTGCAAGCATCCCTTACATACACAGAGTAATTACACCATAAGTGGCAGCAGCAGAGCAAGTGTCCCTTACATACACAGAGTAATTACACCATAAGTGGCAGCAGCAGTGCAAGTGTCCCTTACATACACAGAGTAATTACACCATAAGTGGCAGCAGCAGAGCAAGTGTCCCTTACATACACAGAGTAATTACACCATAAGTGGCAGCAGCAGTGCAAGCATCCCTTACATACACAGAGTAATTACACCATAAGTGGCAGCAGCAGAGCAAGTGTCCCTTACATACACAGAGTAATTACGCCATAAGTGGCAGCAGCGGTGCAAGTGTCCCTTACATACACAGAGTAATTACACCATAAGTGGCAGCAGCAGAGCAAGCATCCCTTACATACACAGAGTAATTACACCATAAGTGGCAGCAGCAGAGCAAGTGTCCCTTACATACACAGAGTAATTACGCCATAAGTGGCAGCAGCAGAGCAAGTGTCCCTTACATACACAGAGTAATTACGCCATAAGTGGCAGCAGCGGTGCAAGTGTCCCTTACATACACAGAGTAATTACACCATAAGTGGCAGCAGCAGTGCAAGTGTCCCTTACATACACAGAGTAATTACACCATAAGTGGCAGCAGCAGTGCAAGCGTCGCTTACATACACAGAGTAATTACGCCATAAGTGGCAGCAGCAGTGCAAGTGTCCTTCATGCACAGAGTAATTACACCATAAGTGGCAGCAGCAGTGCAAGCGTCGCTTACATACACAGAGTAATTACACCATAAGTGGCAGCAGCAGTGCAAGCATCCCTTACATACACAGAGTAATTACACCATAAGTGGCAGCAGCAGAGCAAGCATCCCTTACATACACAGAGTAATTACACCATACGTGGCAGCAGCAGTGCAAGTGTCCCTTACATACACAGAGTAATTACACCATACGTGGCAGCAGCAGTGCAAGTGTCCCTTACATACACAGAGTAATTACACCATAAGTGGCAGCAGCAGTGCAAGCATCCCTTACATACACAGAGTAATTACACCATACGTGGCAGCAGCAGTGCAAGTGTCCCTTACATACACAGAGTAATTACACCATAAGTGGCAGCAGCAGTGCAAGCGTCCCTTACATACACAGAGTAATTACACCATAAGTGGCAGCAGCAGTGCAAGTGTCCCTTACATACACAGAGTAATTACGCCATAAGTGGCAGCAGCAGTGCAAGTGTCCCTTACATACACAGAGTAATTACACCATAAGTGGCAGCAGCAGAGCAAGTGTCCCTTACATACACAGAGTAATTACACCATAAGTGGCAGCAGCAGTGCAAGCATCCCTTACATACACAGAGTAATTACACCATAAGTGGCAGCAGCAGAGCAAGTGTCCCTTACATACACAGAGTAATTACACCATAAGTGGCAGCAGCAGTGCAAGCATCCCTTACATACACAGAGTAATTACGCCATAAGTGGCAGCAGCAGAGCAAGTGTCCCTTACATACACAGAGTAATTACACCATAAGTGGCAGCAGCAGTGCAAGCATCCCTTACATACACAGAGTAATTACACCATAAGTGGCAGCAGCAGAGCAAGTGTCCCTTACATACACAGAGTAATTACACCATAAGTGGCAGCAGCAGTGCAAGCATCCCTTACATACACAGAGTAATTACACCATAAATGGCAGCAGCAGTGCAAGCATCCCTTACATACACAGAGTAATTACACCATAAGTGGCAGCAGCAGAGCAAGTGTCCCTTACATACACAGAGTAATTACGCCATAAGTGGCAGCAGCAGAGCAAGTGTCCCTTACATACACAGAGTAATTACGCCATAAGTGGCAGCAGCGGTGCAAGTGTCCCTTACATACACAGAGTAATTACACCATAAGTGGCAGCAGCAGTGCAAGCGTCGCTTACATACACAGAGTAATTACGCCATAAGTGGCAGCAGCAGTGCAAGTGTCCTTCATGCACAGAGTAATTACACCATAAGTGGCAGCAGCAGTGCAAGCGTCGCTTACATACACAGAGTAATTACACCATAAGTGGCAGCAGCAGTGCAAGCATCCCTTACATACACAGAGTAATTACACCATAAGTGGCAGCAGCAGAGCAAGCATCCCTTACATACACAGAGTAATTACACCATACGTGGCAGCAGCAGTGCAAGTGTCCCTTACATACACAGAGTAATTACACCATACGTGGCAGCAGCAGTGCAAGTGTCCCTTACATACACAGAGTAATTACACCATAAGTGGCAGCAGCAGTGCAAGCATCCCTTACATACACAGAGTAATTACACCATACGTGGCAGCAGCAGTGCAAGTGTCCCTTACATACACAGAGTAATTACACCATAAGTGGCAGCAGCAGTGCAAGCGTCCCTTACATACACAGAGTAATTACACCATAAGTGGCAGCAGCAGTGCAAGTGTCCCTTACATACACAGAGTAATTACGCCATAAGTGGCAGCAGCAGTGCAAGTGTCCCTTACATACACAGAGTAATTACACCATAAGTGGCAGCAGCAGAGCAAGTGTCCCTTACATACACAGAGTAATTACACCATAAGTGGCAGCAGCAGTGCAAGCATCCCTTACATACACAGAGTAATTACACCATAAGTGGCAGCAGCAGAGCAAGTGTCCCTTACATACACAGAGTAATTACACCATAAGTGGCAGCAGCAGAGCAAGTGTCCCTTACATACACAGAGTAATTACACCATAAGTGGCAGCAGCAGTGCAAGCATCCCTTACATACACAGAGTAATTACACCATAAGTGGCAGCAGCAGTGCAAGCATCCCTTACATACACAGAGTAATTACACCATAAGTGGCAGCAGCAGAGCAAGTGTCCCTTACATACACAGAGTAATTACGCCATAAGTGGCAGCAGCAGAGCAAGTGTCCCTTACATACACAGAGTAATTACGCCATAAGTGGCAGCAGCGGTGCAAGTGTCCCTTACATACACAGAGTAATTACACCATAAGTGGCAGCAGCAGTGCAAGCTTCCTTCATGTACACAGTAATTACACCATAAGTGGCAGCAGCAGTGCAAGCGTCCCTTACATACACAGAGTAATTACACCATAAGTGGCAGCAGCAGAGCAAGTGTCCCTTACATACACAGAGTAATTACGCCATAAGTGGCAGCAGCAGTGCAAGCGTCGCTTACATACACAGAGTAATTACACCATAAGTGGCAGCAGCAGTGCAAGCTTCCTTCATGTACACAGTAATTACACCATAAGTGGCAGCAGCAGTGCAAGCGTCCCTTACATACACAGAGTAATTACACCATAAGTGGCAGCAGCAGAGCAAGTGTCCCTTACATACACAGAGTAATTACGCCATAAGTGGCAGCAGCAGTGCAAGCATCCCTTACATACACAGAGTAATTACACCATAAGTGGCAGCAGCAGAGCAAGCGTCGCTTACATACACAGAGTAATTACGCCATAAGTGGCAGCAGCAGTGCAAGCGTCGCTTACATACACAGAGTAATTACGCCATAAGTGGCAGCAGCAGTGCAAGTGTCCTTCATGCACAGAGTAATTACGCCATAAGTGGCAGCAGCAGAGCAAGTGTCCCTTACATACACAGAGTAATTACACCATAAGTGGCAGCAGCAGTGCAAGCATCCCTTACATACACAGAGTAATTACACCATAAGTGGCAGCAGCAGAGCAAGCATCCCTTACATACACAGAGTAATTACACCATACGTGGCAGCAGCAGTGCAAGTGTCCCTTACATACACAGAGTAATTACACCATACGTGGCAGCAGCAGTGCAAGTGTCCCTTACATACACAGAGTAATTACACCATAAGTGGCAGCAGCAGAGCAAGTGTCCCTTACATACACAGAGTAATTACACCATAAGTGGCAGCAGCAGTGCAAGTGTCCCTTACATACACAGAGTAATTACACCATAAGTGGCAGCAGCAGTGCAAGCATCCCTTACATACACAGAGTAATTACGCCATAAGTGGCAGCAGCAGAGCAAGTGTCCCTTACATACACAGAGTAATTACACTATAAGTGGCAGCAGCAGTGCAAGCTTCCTTCATGTACACAGTAATTACACCATAAGTGGCAGCCTCAGTGCAAGCGTCGCTTACATACACAGAGTAATTACACCATAAGTGGCAGCAGCAGTGCAAGCATCCCTTACATACACAGGGTAATTACGCCATAAGTGGCAGCAGCAGAGCAAGTGTCCCTTACATACACAGAGTAATTACACCATAAGTGGCAGCAGCAGTGCAAGCTTCCTTCATGTACACAGTAATTACACCATAAGTGGCAGCCTCAGTGCAAGCGTCGCTTACATACACAGAGTAATTACACCATAAGTGGCAGCAGCAGTGCAAGCATCCCTTACATACACAGAGTAATTACACCATAAGTGGCAGCAGCAGTGCAAGCATCCCTTACATACACAGAGTAATTACACCATAAGTGGCAGCAGCAGAGCAAGTGTCCCTTACATACACAGAGTAATTACACCATAAGTGGCAGCAGCAGTGCAAGTGTCCCTTACATACACAGAGTAATTACACCATAAGTGGCAGCAGCAGAGCAAGTGTCCCTTACATACACAGAGTAATTACACCATAAGTGGCAGCAGCAGTGCAAGCATCCCTTACATACACAGAGTAATTACACCATAAGTGGCAGCAGCAGAGCAAGCGTCCCTTACATACACAGAGTAATTACGCCATAAGTGGCAGCAGCGGTGCAAGTGTCCCTTACATACACAGAGTAATTACGCCATAAGTGGCAGCAGCGGTGCAAGCGTCCCTTACATACACAGAGTAATTACACCATAAGTGGCAGCAGCAGAGCAAGTGTCCCTTACATACACAGAGTAATTACGCCATAAGTGGCAGCAGCAGAGCAAGTGTCCCTTACATACACAGAGTAATTACGCCATAAGTGGCAGCAGCGGTGCAAGTGTCCCTTACATACACAGAGTAATTACACCATAAGTGGCAGCAGCAGTGCAAGTGTCCCTTACATACACAGAGTAATTACACCATAAGTGGCAGCAGCAGTGCAAGCGTCGCTTACATACACAGAGTAATTACGCCATAAGTGGCAGCAGCAGTGCAAGTGTCCTTCATGCACAGAGTAATTACACCATAAGTGGCAGCAGCAGTGCAAGCGTCGCTTACATACACAGAGTAATTACACCATAAGTGGCAGCAGCAGTGCAAGCATCCCTTACATACACAGAGTAATTACACCATAAGTGGCAGCAGCAGAGCAAGCATCCCTTACATACACAGAGTAATTACACCATACGTGGCAGCAGCAGTGCAAGTGTCCCTTACATACACAGAGTAATTACACCATACGTGGCAGCAGCAGTGCAAGTGTCCCTTACATACACAGAGTAATTACACCATAAGTGGCAGCAGCAGTGCAAGCGTCCCTTACATACACAGAGTAATTACACCATACGTGGCAGCAAAGTGCAAGTGTCCCTTACATACACAGAGTAATTACACCATAAGTGGCAGCAGCAGTGCAAGCGTCCCTTACATACACAGAGTAATTACACCATAAGTGGCAGCAGCAGTGCAAGTGTCCCTTACATACACAGAGTAATTACGCCATAAGTGGCAGCAGCAGTGCAAGTGTCCCTTACATACACAGAGTAATTACACCATAAGTGGCAGCAGCAGAGCAAGTGTCCCTTACATACACAGAGTAATTACACCATAAGTGGCAGCAGCAGTGCAAGCGTCCCTTACATACACAGAGTAATTACACCATAAGTGGCAGCAGCAGAGCAAGTGTCCCTTACATACACAGAGTAATTACACCATAAGTGGCAGCAGCAGTGCAAGCGTCCCTTACATACACAGAGTAATTACGCCATAAGTGGCAGCAGCAGAGCAAGTGTCCCTTACATACACAGAGTAATTACACCATAAGTGGCAGCAGCAGTGCAAGCATCCCTTACATACACAGAGTAATTACACCATAAGTGGCAGCAGCAGAGCAAGTGTCCCTTACATACACAGAGTAATTACGCCATAAGTGGCAGCAGCAGAGCAAGTGTCCCTTACATACACAGAGTAATTACGCCATAAGTGGCAGCAGCGGTGCAAGTGTCCCTTACATACACAGAGTAATTACACCATAAGTGGCAGCAGCAGTGCAAGCTTCCTTCATGTACACAGTAATTACACCATAAGTGGCAGCAGCAGTGCAAGCGTCCCTTACATACACAGAGTAATTACACCATAAGTGGCAGCAGCAGAGCAAGTGTCCCTTACATACACAGAGTAATTACGCCATAAGTGGCAGCAGCAGTGCAAGCATCCCTTACATACACAGAGTAATTACACCATAAGTGGCAGCAGCAGAGCAAGTGTCCCTTACATACACAGAGTAATTACGCCATAAGTGGCAGCAGCAGAGCAAGTGTCCCTTACATACACAGAGTAATTACGCCATAAGTGGCAGCAGCGGTGCAAGTGTCCCTTACATACACAGAGTAATTACACCATAAGTGGCAGCAGCAGTGCAAGCGTCCCTTACATACACAGAGTAATTACACCATAAGTGGCAGCAGCAGAGCAAGTGTCCCTTACATACACAGAGTAATTACACCATAAGTGGCAGCAGCAGTGCAAGCATCCCTTACATACACAGAGTAATTACACCATAAGTGGCAGCAGCAGAGCAAGTGTCCCTTACATACACAGAGTAATTACGCCATAAGTGGCAGCAGCAGAGCAAGTGTCCCTTACATACACAGAGTAATTACGCCATAAGTGGCAGCAGCGGTGCAAGTGTCCCTTACATACACAGAGTAATTACACCATAAGTGGCAGCAGCAGAGCAAGCTTCCTTCATGTACAGAGTAATTACACCATAAGTGGCAGCAGCAGAGCAAGTGTCCCTTACATACACAGAGTAATTACACCATAAGTGGCAGCAGCAGTGCAAGCATCCCTTACATACACAGAGTAATTACACCATAAGTGGCAGCAGCAGTGCAAGCATCCCTTACATACACAGAGTAATTACACCATACGTGGCAGCAGCAGTGCAAGTGTCCCTTACATACACAGAGTAATTACGCCATAAGTGGCAGCAGCAGTGCAAGCGTCGCTTACATACACAGAGTAATTACGCCATAAGTGGCAGCAGCAGTGCAAGCATCCCTTACATACACAGAGTAATTACACCATAAGTGGCAGCAGCAGTGCAAGCGTCCCTTACATACACAGAGTAATTACACCATAAGTGGCAGCAGCAGAGCAAGTGTCCCTTACATACACAGAGTAATTACACCATAAGTGGCAGCAGCAGTGCAAGCATCCCTTACATACACAGAGTAATTACGCCATAAGTGGCAGCAGCAGAGCAAGTGTCCCTTACATACACAGAGTAATTACACCATACGTGGCAGCAGCAGTGCAAGTGTCCCTTACATACACAGAGTAATTACGCCATAAGTGGCAGCAGTGCAAGCGTCGCTTACATACACAGAGTAATTACACCATAAGTGGCAGCAGCAGTGCAAGCTTCCTTCATGTACACAGTAATTACACCATAAGTGGCAGCAGCAGTGCAAGCGTCCCTTACATACACAGAGTAATTACACCATAAGTGGCAGCAGCAGAGCAAGTGTCCCTTACATACACAGAGTAATTACGCCATAAGTGGCAGCAGCAGTGCAAGCATCCCTTACATACACAGAGTAATTACACCATAAGTGGCAGCAGCAGAGCAAGTGTCCCTTACATACACAGAGTAATTACACCATAAGTGGCAGCAGCAGTGCAAGCATCCCTTACATACACAGAGTAATTACACCATAAGTGGCAGCAGCAGAGCAAGTGTCCCTTACATACACAGAGTAATTACGCCATAAGTGGCAGCAGCAGTGCAAGCGTCCCTTACATACACAGAGTAATTACACCATAAGTGGCAGCAGCAGAGCAAGTGTCCCTTACATACACAGAGTAATTACACCATAAGTGGCAGCAGCAGTGCAAGCATCCCTTACATACACAGAGTAATTACACCATAAGTGGCAGCAGCAGAGCAAGTGTCCCTTACATACACAGAGTAATTACGCCATAAGTGGCAGCAGCAGAGCAAGTGTCCCTTACATACACAGAGTAATTACGCCATAAGTGGCAGCAGCGGTGCAAGTGTCCCTTACATACACAGAGTAATTACACCATAAGTGGCAGCAGCAGAGCAAGCTTCCTTCATGTACAGAGTAATTACACCATAAGTGGCAGCAGCAGAGCAAGTGTCCCTTACATACACAGAGTAATTACACCATAAGTGGCAGCAGCAGTGCAAGCATCCCTTACATACACAGAGTAATTACACCATAAGTGGCAGCAGCAGTGCAAGCATCCCTTACATACACAGAGTAATTACACCATACGTGGCAGCAGCAGTGCAAGTGTCCCTTACATACACAGAGTAATTACGCCATAAGTGGCAGCAGCAGTGCAAGCGTCGCTTACATACACAGAGTAATTACGCCATAAGTGGCAGCAGCAGTGCAAGCATCCCTTACATACACAGAGTAATTACACCATAAGTGGCAGCAGCAGTGCAAGCGTCCCTTACATACACAGAGTAATTACACCATAAGTGGCAGCAGCAGAGCAAGTGTCCCTTACATACACAGAGTAATTACACCATAAGTGGCAGCAGCAGTGCAAGCATCCCTTACATACACAGAGTAATTACGCCATAAGTGGCAGCAGCAGAGCAAGTGTCCCTTACATACACAGAGTAATTACACCATACGTGGCAGCAGCAGTGCAAGTGTCCCTTACATACACAGAGTAATTACGCCATAAGTGGCAGCAGTGCAAGCGTCGCTTACATACACAGAGTAATTACACCATAAGTGGCAGCAGCAGAGCAAGTGTCCCTTACATACACAGAGTAATTACACCATAAGTGGCAGCAGCAGTGCAAGCATCCCTTACATACACAGAGTAATTACGCCATAAGTGGCAGCAGCAGAGCAAGTGTCCCTTACATACACAGAGTAATTACACCATAAGTGGCAGCAGCAGTGCAAGTGTCCCTTACATACACAGAGTAATTACACCATAAGTGGCAGCCTCAGTGCAAGCGTCGCTTACATACACAGAGTAATTACACCATAAGTGGCAGCAGCAGAGCAAGCATCCCTTACATACACAGAGTAATTACACCATAAGTGGCAGCAGCAGAGCAAGTGTCCCTTACATACACAGAGTAATTACGCCATAAGTGGCAGCAGCAGAGCAAGTGTCCCTTACATACACAGAGTAATTACACCATAAGTGGCAGCAGCAGTGCAAGTGTCCCTTACATACACAGAGTAATTACACCATAAGTGGCAGCCTCAGTGCAAGCGTCGCTTACATACACAGAGTAATTACACCATAAGTGGCAGCAGCAGTGCAAGCATCCCTTACATACACAGAGTAATTACACCATAAGTGGCAGCAGCAGAGCAAGCGTCCCTTACATACACAGAGTAATTACACCATAAGTGGCAGCAGCAGTGCAAGCATCCCTTACATACACAGAGTAGTTACACCAAAGGTGGCAGCAGCAGTGCAAGCTTCCTTCATGTACAGAGTAATTACACCATAAGTGGCAGCCTCAGTGCAAGCTTCCTTCATGTACAGAGTAATTACGCCATAAGTGGCAGCAACAGTGCAAGCTTCCATCATGTACAGAGTAATTACACCATAAGTGGCAGCCTCAGTGCACGCTTCCATCATGTACAGAGTAATTACGCCATAAGTGGCAGCAGCAGAGCAAGTGTCCCTTACATACACAGAGTAATTACACCATAAGTGGCAGCAGCAGTGCAAGTGTCCCTTACATACACAGAGTAATTACGCCATAAGTGGCAGCAGCAGAGCAAGTGTCCCTTACATACACAGAGTAATTACGCCATCAGTGGCAGCAGCAGAGCAAGTGTCCCTTACATACACAGAGTAATTACGCCATAAGTGGCAGCAGCAGAGCAAGCTTCCTTCATGTACAGAGTAATTACACCATAAGTGGCAGCCTCAGTGCAAGCTTCCTTCATGTACAGAGTAATTACGCCATAAGTGGCAGCAACAGTGCAAGCTTCCATCATGTACAGAGTAATTACACCATAAGTGGCAGCCTCAGTGCACGCTTCCATCATGTACAGAGTAATTACGCCATAAGTGGCAGCAGCAGAGCAAGTGTCCCTTACATACACAGAGTAATTACACCATAAGTGGCAGCAGCAGTGCAAGCATCCCTTACATACACAGAGTAATTACACCATAAGTGGCAGCAGCAGAGCAAGTGTCCCTTACATACACAGAGTAATTACGCCATAAGTGGCAGCAGCAGAGCAAGCTTCCTTCATGTACAGAGTAATTACACCATAAGTGGCAGCAGCAGTGCAAGCTTCCTTCATGTACAGAGTAATTACACCATAAGTGGCAGCAGCAGTGCAAGCATCCCTTACATACACAGAGTAATTACACCATAAGTGGCAGCAGCGGTGCAAGCATCCCTTACATACACAGAGTAATTACACCATAAGTGGCAGCAGCGGTGCAAGCATCCCTTACATACACAGAGTAATTACACCATAAGTGGCAGCAGCAGAGCAAGTGTCCCTTACATACACAGAGTAATTACACCATAAGTGGCAGCAGCAGAGCAAGTGTCCCTTACATACACAGAGTAATTACGCCATAAGTGGCAGCAGCAGTGCAAGCATCCCTTACATACACAGAGTAATTACACCATAAGTGGCAGCAGCAGAGCAAGTGTCCCTTACATACACAGAGTAATTACACCATAAGTGGCAGCAGCGGTGCAAGCATCCCTTACATACACAGAGTAATTACACCATAAGTGGCAGCAGCAGAGCAAGTGTCCCTTACATACACAGAGTAATTACACCATAAGTGGCAGCAGCAGAGCAAGTGTCCCTTACATACACAGAGTAATTACGCCATAAGTGGCAGCAGCAGTGCAAGCGTCCCTTACATACACAGAGTAATTACACCATAAGTGGCAGCAGCAGTGCAAGCTTCCTTCATGTACACAGTAATTACACCATAAGTGGCAGCAGCAGTGCAAGCGTCCCTTACATACACAGAGTAATTACACCATAAGTGGCAGCAGCAGTGCAAGCGTCGCTTACATACACAGAGTAATTACACCATAAGTGGCAGCAGCAGTGCAAGCGTCCCTTACATACACAGAGTAATTACACCATAAGTGGCAGCAGCAGAGCAAGTGTCCCTTACATACACAGAGTAATTACGCCATAAGTGGCAGCAGCAGAGCAAGTGTCCCTTACATACACAGAGTAATTACGCCATAAGTGGCAGCAGCAGAGCAAGCATCCCTTACATACACAGAGTAATTACGCCATAAGTGGCAGCAGCAGAGCAAGTGTCCCTTACATACACAGAGTAATTACACCATAAGTGGCAGCAGCAGTGCAAGCGTCCCTTACATACACAGAGTAATTACACCATAAGTGGCAGCAGCAGTGCAAGCGTCGCTTACATACACAGAGTAATTACACCATAAGTGGCAGCAGCAGTGCAAGCATCCCTTACATACACAGAGTAATTACACCATAAGTGGCAGCAGCAGAGCAAGCGTCCCTTACATACACAGAGTAATTACGCCATAAGTGGCAGCAGCAGAGCAAGTGTCCCTTACATACACAGAGTAATTACGCCATAAGTGGCAGCAGCAGAGCAAGTGTCCCTTACATACACAGAGTAATTACGCCATAAGTGGCAGCAGCAGAGCAAGCGTCCCTTACATACACAGAGTAATTACGCCATAAGTGGCAGCAGCAGAGCAAGTGTCCCTTACATACACAGAGTAATTACACCATAAGTGGCAGCAGCAGTGCAAGCGTCCCTTACATACACAGAGTAATTACACCATAAGTGGCAGCAGCAGAGCAAGTGTCCCTTACATACACAGAGTAATTACGCCATAAGTGGCAGCAGCAGAGCAAGTGTCCCTTACATACACAGAGTAATTACGCCATAAGTGGCAGCAGCGGTGCAAGTGTCCCTTACATACACAGAGTAATTACACCATAAGTGGCAGCAGCAGAGCAAGCGTCCCTTACATACACAGAGTAATTACGCCATAAGTGGCAGCAGCGGTGCAAGTGTCCCTTACATACACAGAGTAATTACACCATAAGTGGCAGCAGCAGTGCAAGCATCCCTTACATACACAGAGTAATTACACCATAAGTGGCAGCAGCAGTGCAAGCGTCGCTTACATACACAGAGTAATTACGCCATAAGTGGCAGCAGCAGAGCAAGTGTCCCTTACATACACAGAGTAATTACACCATAAGTGGCAGCAGCAGAGCAAGCGTCCCTTACATACACAGAGTAATTACACCATAAGTGGCAGCAGCAGTGCAAGCGTCCCTTACATACACAGAGTAATTACACCATAAGTGGCAGCAGCAGTGCAAGCGTCCCTTACATACACAGAGTAATTACACCATAAGTGGCAGCAGCAGAGCAAGCATCCCTTACATACACAGAGTAATTACACCATAAGTGGCAGCAGCAGTGCAAGCGTCCCTTACATACACAGAGTAATTACACCATAAGTGGCAGCAGCAGAGCAAGCGTCCCTTACATACACAGAGTAATTACACCATAAGTGGCAGCAGCAGTGCAAGCATCCCTTACATACACAGAGTAAGTACACCATAAGTGGCAGCAGCAGAGCAAGCGTCCCTTACATACACAGAGTAATTACACCATAAGTGGCAGCAGCAGTGCAAGCTTCCTTCATGTACAGAGTAATTACACCATAAGTGGCAGCAGCGGTGCAAGTGTCCCTTACATACACAGAGTAATTACACCATAAGTGGCAGCAGCAGAGCAAGTGTCCCTTACATACACAGAGTAATTACACCATAAGTGGCAGCAGCAGTGCAAGTGTCCCTTACATACACAGAGTAATTACACCATAAGTGGCAGCAGCAGTGCAAGCATCCCTTACATACACAGAGTAATTACACCATAAGTGGCAGCAGCAGTGCAAGTGTCCCTTACATACACAGAGTAATTACACCATAAGTGGCAGCAGCAGTGCAAGCGTCGCTTACATACACAGAGTAATTACACCATAAGTGGCAGCAGCAGTGCAAGCATCCCTTACATACACAGAGTAATTACACCATAGGTGGGAGCAGCAGTGCAAGCATTCCTTACATACACAGAGTAATTACACCATAAGTGGCAGCAGCAGTGCAAGTGTCCTTCAGGCACAGAGTAATTACACCATAGGTGGCAGCAGCAGTGCAAGCATCCCTTACATACACAGAGTAATTACACCGTAAGTGGCAGCAGCAGTGCAAGCATCCCTTACATACACAGAGTAATTACACCATACGTGGCAGCAGCAGTGCAAGCATCCCTTACATACACAGAGTAATTACACCATACGTGGCAGCAGCAGTGCAAGTGTCCCTTACATACACAGAGTAATTACACCATAAGTGGCAGCAGCAGAGCAAGTGTCCCTTACATACACAGAGTAATTACACCATAAGTGGCAGCAGCAGTGCAAGTGTCCCTTACATACACAGAGTAATTACACCATAAGTGGCAGCAGCAGAGCAAGTGTCCCTTACATACACAGAGTAATTACACCATAAGTGGCAGCAGCAGTGCAAGTGTCCCTTACATACACAGAGTAATTACGCCATAAGTGGCAGCAGCAGTGCAAGTGTCCCTTACATACACAGAGTAATTACGCCATAAGTGGCAGCAGCAGTGCAAGCATCCCTTACATACACAGAGTAATTACACCATAAGTGGCAGCAGCAGTGCAAGTGTCCCTTACATACACAGAGTAATTACACCATAAGTGGCAGCAGCAGTGCAAGCGTCCCTTACATACACAGAGTAATTACACCATAAGTGGCAGCAGCAGTGCAAGCGTCCCTTACATACACAGAGTAATTACACCATAAGTGGCAGCAGCAGTGCAAGCGTCCCTTACATACACAGAGTAATTACACCATAAGTGGCAGCAGCAGTGCAAGCTTCCTTCATGTACACAGTAATTACACCATAAGTGGCAGCAGCAGTGCAAGCATCCCTTACATACACAGAGTAATTACACCATAAGTGGCAGCAGCAGTGCAAGCGTCGCTTACATACACAGAGTAATTACGCCATAAGTGGCAGCAGCAGAGCAAGTGTCCCTTACATACACAGAGTAATTACACCATAAGTGGCAGCAGCAGAGCAAGCGTCCCTTACATACACAGAGTAATTACACCATAAGTGGCAGCAGCAGTGCAAGCGTCCCTTACATACACAGAGTAATTACACCATAAGTGGCAGCAGCAGTGCAAGCGTCCCTTACATACACAGAGTAATTACACCATAAGTGGCAGCAGCAGAGCAAGCATCCCTTACATACACAGAGTAATTACACCATAAGTGGCAGCAGCAGTGCAAGCGTCCCTTACATACACAGAGTAATTACACCATAAGTGGCAGCAGCAGAGCAAGCGTCCCTTACATACACAGAGTAATTACACCATAAGTGGCAGCAGCAGAGCAAGCGTCCCTTACATACACAGAGTAATTACACCATAAGTGGCAGCAGCAGTGCAAGCTTCCTTCATGTACAGAGTAATTACACCATAAGTGGCAGCAGCGGTGCAAGTGTCCCTTACATACACAGAGTAATTACACCATAACTGGCAGCAGCAGTGCAAGCATCCCTTACATACACAGAGTAATTACACCATAAGTGGCAGCAGCAGTGCAAGTGTCCCTTACATACACAGAGTAATTACACCATAAGTGGCAGCAGCAGTGCAAGCTTCCTTCATGTACACAGTAATTACACCATAAGTGGCAGCAGCAGTGCAAGCGTCCCTTACATACACAGAGTAATTACACCATAAGTGGCAGCAGCAGTGCAAGCTTCCTTCATGTACACAGTAATTACACCATAAGTGGCAGCAGCAGTGCAAGCGTCCCTTACATACACAGAGCAATTACACCATAAGTGGCAGCAGCAGAGCAAGCGTCCCTTACATACACAGAGTAATTACACCATAAGTGGCAGCAGCAGTGCAAGCTTCCTTCATGTACACAGTAATTACACCATAAGTGGCAGCAGCAGTGCAAGCGTCCCTTACATACACAGAGTAATTACACCATAAGTGGCAGCAGCAGTGCAAGCATCCCTTACATACACAGAGTAATTACACCATAAGTGGCAGCAGCAGAGCAAGCGTCCCTTACATACACAGAGTAATTACACCATAAGTGGCAGCAGCAGTGCAAGCTTCCTTCATGTACAGAGTAATTACACCATAAGTGGCAGCAGCGGTGCAAGTGTCCCTTACATACACAGAGTAATTACACCATAAGTGGCAGCAGCAGTGCAAGCTTCCTTCATGTACACAGTAATTACACCATAAGTGGCAGCAGCAGTGCAAGCGTCCCTTACATACACAGAGTAATTACACCATAAGTGGCAGCAGCAGTGCAAGCATCCCTTACATACACAGAGTAATTACACCATAAGTGGCAGCAGCAGAGCAAGCATCCCTTACATACACAGAGTAATTACACCATAAGTGGCAGCAGCAGTGCAAGCGTCCCTTACATACACAGAGTAATTACACCATAAGTGGCAGCAGCAGTGCAAGCGTCCCTTACATACACAGAGTAATTACACCATAAGTAGCAGCAGCAGTGCAAGCGTCCCTTACATACACAGAGTAATTACACCATAAGTGGCAGCAGCAGTGCAAGCGTCCCTTACATACACAGAGTAATTACGCCATAAGTGGCAGCAGCAGAGCAAGCGTCCCTTACATACACAGAGTAATTACACCATAAGTGGCAGCAGCAGAGCAAGCGTCCCTTACATACACAGAGTAATTACACCATAAGTGGCAGCAGCAGAGCAAGCGTCCCTTACATACACAGAGTAATTACACCATAAGTGGCAGCAGCAGTGCAAGCATCCCTTACATACACAGAGTAATTACACCATACGTGGCAGCAGCAGTGCAAGCATCCCTTACATACACAGAGTAATTACACCATAAGTGGCAGCAGCAGTGCAAGCATCCCTTACATACACAGAGTAATTACACCATAAGTGGCAGCAGCAGTGCAAGCATCCCTTACATACACAGAGTAATTACACCATACGTGGCAGCAGCAGTGCAAGCGTCCCTTACATACACAGAGTAATTACGCCATAAGTGGCAGCAGCAGTGCAAGCGTCGCTTACATACACAGAGTAATTACGCCATAAGTGGCAGCAGCAGTGCAAGCATCCCTTACATACACAGAGTAATTACACCATAAGTGGCAGCAGCAGTGCAAGCATCCCTTACATACACAGAGTAATTACACCATAAGTGGCAGCAGCAGTGCAAGCGTCCCTTACATACACAGAGTAATTACACCATACGTGGCAGCAGCAGTGCAAGTGTCCCTTACATACACAGAGTAATTACACCATAAGTGGCAGCAGCAGTGCAAGCGTCGCTTACATACACAGAGTAATTACGCCATAAGTGGCAGCAGCAGTGCAAGTGTCCTTCATGCACAGAGTAATTACACCATAAGTGGCAGCAGCAGTGCAAGCGTCGCTTACATACACAGAGTAATTACACCATAAGTGGCAGCAGCAGTGCAAGCATCCCTTACATACACAGAGTAATTACACCATAAGTGGCAGCAGCAGTGCAAGCGTCCCTTACATACACAGAGTAATTACACCATAAGTGGCAGCAGCAGTGCAAGCGTCCCTTACATACACAGAGTAATTACACCATAAGTGGCAGCAGCAGAGCAAGCATCCCTTACATACACAGAGTAATTACACCATAAGTGGCAGCAGCAGTGCAAGCATCCCTTACATACACAGAGTAATGACACCATACGTGGCAGCAGCAGTGCAAGCGTCCCTTACATACACAGAGTAATTATACCATAAGTGGCAGCAGCAGTGCAAGCATCCCTTACATACACAGAGTAATTACACCATAAGTGGCAGCAGCAGTGCAAGCATCCCTTACATACACAGAGTAATTACGCCATGAGTGGCAGCAGCAGTGCAAGTGTCCTTCATGCACAGAGTAATTACACCATAAGTGGCAGCAGCAGTGCAAGTGTCCCTTACATACACAGAGTAATTACACCATAGGTGGGAGCAGCAGTGCAAGCATCCCTTACATACACAGAGTAATTACGCCATAAGTGGCAGCAGCAGTGCAAGCTTCCTTCATGTACATAGTAATTACACCATAAGTGGCAGCAGCGGTGCAAGCGTCCCTTACATACACAGAGTAATTACACCATAAGTGGCAGCAGCAGTGCAAGCGTCGCTTACATACACGGAGTAATTACACCATAAGTGGCAGCAGCAGTGCAAGCATCCCTTACATACACAGAGTAATTACGCCATAAGTGGCAGCAGCAGAGCAAGCATCCCTTACATACACAGAGTAATTATACCATAAGTGGCAGCAGCAGTGCAAGCATCCCTTACATACACAGAGTAATTATACCATAAGTGGCAGCAGCAGTGCAAGCTTCCTTCATGTACAGAGTAATTACGCCATAAGTGGCAGCAGCAGAGCAAGTGTCCCTTACATACACAGAGTAATTATACCATAAGTGGCAGCAGCAGTGCAAGCTTCCTTCATGTACAGAGTAATTACGCCATAAGTGGCAGCAGCAGAGCAAGTGTCCCTTACATACACAGAGTAATTATACCATAAGTGGCAGCAGCAGTGCAAGCATCCCTTACATACACAGAGTAATTATACCATAAGTGGCAGCAGCAGTGCAAGCTTCCTTCATGTACAGAGTAATTATACCATAAGTGGCAGCAGCAGTGCAAGCATCCCTTACATACACAGTGTAATTACACCATAAGTGGCAGCAGCAGTGCAAGCATCCCTTACATACGCAGAGTAATTACACCATAAGTTGCAGCAGCAGTGCAAGCATCCCTTACATACACAGAGTAATTACGCCATAAGTGGCAGCAGCAGAGCAAGTGTCCCTTACATACACAGAGTAATTACACCATAAGTGGCAGCAGCAGTGCAAGCGTCGCTTACATACACAGAGTAATTACACCATAAGTGGCAGCAGCAGTGCAAGCGTCGCTTACATACACAGAGTAATTACACCATAAGTGGCAGCAGCAGTGCAAGCGTCGCTTACATACACAGAGTAATTACGCCATAAGTGGCAGCAGCAGAGCAAGTGTCCCTTACATACACAGAGTAATTACACCATAAGTGGCAGCAGCAGTGCAAGCGTCGCTTACATACACAGAGTAATTACACCATAAGTGGCAGCAGCAGTGCAAGCATCCCTTACATACACAGAGTAATTACGCCATAAGTGGCAGCAGCAGAGCAAGTGTCCCTTACATACACAGAGTAATTACACCATAAGTGGCAGCAGCAGAGCAAGCATCCCTTACATACACAGAGTAATTACGCCATAAGTGGCAGCAGCAGTGCAAGCGTCGCTTACATACACAGAGTAATTACGCCATAAGTGGCAGCAGCAGAGCAAGTGTCCCTTACATACACAGAGTAATTACACCATAAGTGGCAGCAGCAGAGCAAGTGTCCCTTACATACACAGAGTAATTATACCATAAGTGGCAGCAGCAGTGCAAGCGTCGCTTACATACACAGAGTAATTACGCCATAAGTGGCAGCAGCAGTGCAAGTGTCCTTCATGCACAGAGTAATTACACCATAAGTGGCAGCAGCAGTGCAAGCGTCGCTTACATACACAGAGTAATTACACCATAAGTGGCAGCAGCAGAGCAAGCATCCCTTACATACACAGAGTAATTACACCATGAGTGGCAGCAGCAGTGCAAGTGTCCCTTACATACACAGAGTAATTACACCATAAGTGGCAGCAGCAGAGCAAGCATCCCTTACATACACAGAGTAATTACACCATAAGTGGCAGCAGCAGTGCAAGCATCCCTTACATACACAGAGTAATTACACCATAAGTGGCAGCAGCAGTGCAAGCGTCCCTTACATACACAGAGTAATTACACCATACGTGGCAGCAGCAGTGCAAGTGTCCCTTACATACACAGAGTAATTACACCATAAGTGGCAGCAGCAGAGCAAGCATCCCTTACATACACAGAGTAATTACACCATAAGTGGCAGCAGCAGTGCAAGTGTCCTTCATGCACAGAGTAATTACACCATAAGTGGCAGCAGCAGAGCAAGCATCCCTTACATACACAGAGTAATTATACCATAAGTGGCAGCAGCAGTGCAAGCATCCCTTACATACACAGAGTAATTACACCATAAGTGGCAGCAGCAGTGCAAGCTTCCTTCATGTACAGAGTAATTACGCCATAAGTGGCAGCAGCAGAGCAAGTGTCCCTTACATACACAGAGTAATTATACCATAAGTGGCAGCAGCAGTGCAAGCATCCCTTACATACACAGAGTAATTATACCATAAGTGGCAGCAGCAGTGCAAGCTTCCTTCATGTACAGAGTAATTACGCCATAAGTGGCAGCAGCAGAGCAAGTGTCCCTTACATACACAGAGTAATTACACCATAAGTGGCAGCAGCAGTGCAAGCTTCCATCATGTACAGAGTAATTACACCATAAGTGGCAGCAGCGGTGCAAGCGTCCCTTACATACACAGAGTAATTACACCATAAGTGGCAGCAGCAGTGCAAGCGTTGCTTACATACACAGAGTAATTACACCATAAGTGGCAGCAGCAGTGCAAGCATCCCTTACATACACAGAGTAATTACGCCATAAGTGGCAGCAGCAGAGCAAGTGTCCCTTACATACACAGAGTAATTACACCATAAGTGGCAGCAGCAGTGCAAGCGTCGCTTACATACACAGAGTAATTACACCATAAGTGGCAGCAGCAGTGCAAGCGTCGCTTACATACACAGAGTAATTACACCATAAGTGGCAGCAGCAGTGCAAGCGTCGCTTACATACACAGAGTAATTACACCATAAGTGGCAGCAGCAGAGCAAGTGTCCCTTACATACACAGAGTAATTACGCCATAAGTGGCAGCAGCAGAGCAAGTGTCCCTTACATACACAGAGTAATTACGCCATAAGTGGCAGCAGCGGTGCAAGTGTCCCTTACATACACAGAGTAATTACACCATAAGTGGCAGCAGCAGTGCAAGCTTCCTTCATGTACACAGTAATTACACCATAAGTGGCAGCAGCAGTGCAAGCGTCCCTTACATACACAGAGTAATTACACCATAAGTGGCAGCAGCAGTGCAAGCATCCCTTACATACACAGAGTAATTACACCATAAGTGGCAGCAGCAGTGCAAGCATCCCTTACATACACAGAGTAATTACACCATACGTGGCAGCAGCAGTGCAAGTGTCCCTTACATACACAGAGTAATTACGCCATAAGTGGCAGCAGCAGTGCAAGCGTCGCTTACATACACAGAGTAATTACGCCATAAGTGGCAGCAGCAGTGCAAGCATCCCTTACATACACAGAGTAATTACACCATAAGTGGCAGCAGCAGTGCAAGCGTCCCTTACATACACAGAGTAATTACACCATAAGTGGCAGCAGCAGAGCAAGTGTCCCTTACATACACAGCGTAATTACACCATAAGTGGCAGCAGCAGAGCAAGTGTCCCTTACATACACAGCGTAATTACACCATAAGTGGCAGCAGCAGAGCAAGTGTCCCTTACATACACAGCGTAATTACACCATAAGTGGCAGCAGCAGAGCAAGTGTCCCTTACATACACAGAGTAATTACGCCATAAGTGGCAGCAGCAGAGCAAGTGTCCCTTACATACACAGAGTAATTACACCATACGTGGCAGCAGCAGTGCAAGTGTCCCTTACATACACAGAGTAATTACACCATAAGTGGCAGCAGCAGTGCAAGTGTCCCTTACATACACAGAGTAATTACACCATAAGTGGCAGCAGCAGTGCAAGCATCCCTTACATACACAGAGTAATTACGCCATAAGTGGCAGCAGCAGAGCAAGTGTCCCTTACATACACAGAGTAATTACACCATAAGTGGCAGCAGCAGTGCAAGTGTCCCTTACATACACAGAGTAATTACACCATAAGTGGCAGCCTCAGTGCAAGCGTCGCTTACATACACAGAGTAATTACACCATAAGTGGCAGCAGCAGTGCAAGCATCCCTTACATACACAGAGTAATTACACCATAAGTGGCAGCAGCAGAGCAAGTGTCCCTTACATACACAGAGTAATTACACCATAAGTGGCAGCAGCAGTGCAAGCATCCCTTACATACACAGAGTAATTACACCAAAGGTGGCAGCAGCAGAGCAAGCTTCCTTCATGTACAGAGTAATTACACCATAAGTGGCAGCAGCAGTGCAAGCTTCCTTCATGTACAGAGTAATTACACCATAAGTGGCAGCAGCAGTGCAAGCATCCCTTACATACACAGAGTAATTACACCATAAGTGGCAGCAGCAGTGCAAGTGTCCCTTACATACACAGAGTAATTACACCATAAGTGGCAGCAGGGGTGCAAGCATCCCTTACATACACAGAGTAATTACACCATAAGTGGCAGCAGCAGAGCAAGTGTCCCTTACATACACAGAGTAATTACACCATAAGTGGCAGCAGCAGTGCAAGCATCCCTTACATACACAGAGTAATTACACCATAAGTGGCAGCAGCAGAGCAAGTGTCCCTTACATACACAGAGTAATTACACCATACGAGGCAGCAGCAGTGCAAGCTTCCTTCATGTACAGAGTAATTATACCATAAGTGGCAGCAGCAGAGCAAGTGTCCCTTACATACACAGAGTAATGACACCATAAGTGGCAGCAGCAGAGCAAGTGTCCCTTACATACACAGAGTAATTACGCCATAAGTGGCAGCAGCAGAGCAAGTGTCCCTTACATACACAGAGTAATTACACCATAAGTGGCAGCAGCAGAGCAAGTGTCCCTTACATACACAGAGTAATTACACCATAAGTGGCAGCAGCAGTGCAAGCATCCCTTACATACACAGAGTAATTACACCATAAGTGGCAGCAGCAGAGCAAGTGTCCCTTACATACACAGAGTAATTACACCATAAGTGGCAGCAGCAGAGCAAGTGTCCTTCATGCACAGAGTAATTACACCATAAGTGGCAGCAGCAGTGCAAGCATCCCTTACATACACAGAGTAATTACACCATAAGTGGCAGCAGCAGAGCAAGTGTCCCTTACATACACAGAGTAATTACGCCATAAGTGGCAGCAGCAGAGCAAGTGTCCCTTACATACACAGAGTAATTACGCCATAAGTGGCAGCAGCGGTGCAAGTGTCCCTTACATACACAGAGTAATTACGCCATAAGTGGCAGCAGCGGTGCAAGTGTCCCTTACATACACAGAGTAATTACACCATAAGTGGCAGCAGCAGTGCAAGCGTCCCTTACATACACAGAGTAATTACACCATAAGTGGCAGCAGCAGTGCAAGCATCCCTTACATACACAGAGTAATTACACCATAAGTGGCAGCAGCAGTGCAAGCGTCGCTTACATACACAGAGTAATTACACCATAAGTGGCAGCAGCAGTGCAAGCGTCGCTTACATACACAGAGTAATTACGCCATAAGTGGCAGCAGCAGAGCAAGCGTCCCTTACATACACAGAGTAATTACACCATAAGTGGCAGCAGCAGAGCAAGCGTCCCTTACATACACAGAGTAATTACACCATAAGTGGCAGCAGCAGTGCAAGCATCCCTTACATACACAGAGTAATTACACCATAAGTGGCAGCAGCAGAGCAAGCGTCCCTTACATACACAGAGTAATTACACCATAAGTGGCAGCAGCAGTGCAAGCGTCCCTTACATACACAGAGTAATTACACCATAAGTGGCAGCAGCAGAGCAAGTGTCCCTTACATACACAGAGTAATTACACCATAAGTGGCAGCAGCAGTGCAAGCATCCCTTACATACACAGAGTAATTACGCCATAAGTGGCAGCAGCAGAGCAAGTGTCCCTTACATACACAGAGTAATTACACCATACGTGGCAGCAGCAGTGCAAGTGTCCCTTACATACACAGAGTAATTACGCCATAAGTGGCAGCAGTGCAAGCGTCGCTTACATACACAGAGTAATTACACCATAAGTGGCAGCAGCAGTGCAAGCTTCCTTCATGTACACAGTAATTACACCATAAGTGGCAGCAGCAGTGCAAGCGTCCCTTACATACACAGAGTAATTACACCATAAGTGGCAGCAGCAGAGCAAGTGTCCCTTACATACACAGAGTAATTACGCCATAAGTGGCAGCAGCAGTGCAAGCATCCCTTACATACACAGAGTAATTACACCATAAGTGGCAGCAGCAGAGCAAGTGTCCCTTACATACACAGAGTAATTACACCATAAGTGGCAGCAGCAGTGCAAGCATCCCTTACATACACAGAGTAATTACACCATAAGTGGCAGCAGCAGAGCAAGTGTCCCTTACATACACAGAGTAATTACGCCATAAGTGGCAGCAGCAGTGCAAGCGTCCCTTACATACACAGAGTAATTACACCATAAGTGGCAGCAGCAGAGCAAGTGTCCCTTACATACACAGAGTAATTACACCATAAGTGGCAGCAGCAGTGCAAGCATCCCTTACATACACAGAGTAATTACACCATAAGTGGCAGCAGCAGAGCAAGTGTCCCTTACATACACAGAGTAATTACGCCATAAGTGGCAGCAGCAGAGCAAGTGTCCCTTACATACACAGAGTAATTACGCCATAAGTGGCAGCAGCGGTGCAAGTGTCCCTTACATACACAGAGTAATTACACCATAAGTGGCAGCAGCAGAGCAAGCTTCCTTCATGTACAGAGTAATTACACCATAAGTGGCAGCAGCAGAGCAAGTGTCCCTTACATACACAGAGTAATTACACCATAAGTGGCAGCAGCAGTGCAAGCATCCCTTACATACACAGAGTAATTACACCATAAGTGGCAGCAGCAGTGCAAGCATCCCTTACATACACAGAGTAATTACACCATACGTGGCAGCAGCAGTGCAAGTGTCCCTTACATACACAGAGTAATTACGCCATAAGTGGCAGCAGCAGTGCAAGCGTCGCTTACATACACAGAGTAATTACGCCATAAGTGGCAGCAGCAGTGCAAGCATCCCTTACATACACAGAGTAATTACACCATAAGTGGCAGCAGCAGTGCAAGCGTCCCTTACATACACAGAGTAATTACACCATAAGTGGCAGCAGCAGAGCAAGTGTCCCTTACATACACAGAGTAATTACACCATAAGTGGCAGCAGCAGTGCAAGCATCCCTTACATACACAGAGTAATTACGCCATAAGTGGCAGCAGCAGAGCAAGTGTCCCTTACATACACAGAGTAATTACACCATACGTGGCAGCAGCAGTGCAAGTGTCCCTTACATACACAGAGTAATTACGCCATAAGTGGCAGCAGTGCAAGCGTCGCTTACATACACAGAGTAATTACACCATAAGTGGCAGCAGCAGAGCAAGTGTCCCTTACATACACAGAGTAATTACACCATAAGTGGCAGCAGCAGTGCAAGCATCCCTTACATACACAGAGTAATTACGCCATAAGTGGCAGCAGCAGAGCAAGTGTCCCTTACATACACAGAGTAATTACACCATAAGTGGCAGCAGCAGTGCAAGTGTCCCTTACATACACAGAGTAATTACACCATAAGTGGCAGCCTCAGTGCAAGCGTCGCTTACATACACAGAGTAATTACACCATAAGTGGCAGCAGCAGAGCAAGCATCCCTTACATACACAGAGTAATTACACCATAAGTGGCAGCAGCAGAGCAAGTGTCCCTTACATACACAGAGTAATTACGCCATAAGTGGCAGCAGCAGAGCAAGTGTCCCTTACATACACAGAGTAATTACACCATAAGTGGCAGCAGCAGTGCAAGTGTCCCTTACATACACAGAGTAATTACACCATAAGTGGCAGCCTCAGTGCAAGCGTCGCTTACATACACAGAGTAATTACACCATAAGTGGCAGCAGCAGTGCAAGCATCCCTTACATACACAGAGTAATTACACCATAAGTGGCAGCAGCAGAGCAAGCGTCCCTTACATACACAGAGTAATTACACCATAAGTGGCAGCAGCAGTGCAAGCATCCCTTACATACACAGAGTAGTTACACCAAAGGTGGCAGCAGCAGTGCAAGCTTCCTTCATGTACAGAGTAATTACACCATAAGTGGCAGCCTCAGTGCAAGCTTCCTTCATGTACAGAGTAATTACGCCATAAGTGGCAGCAACAGTGCAAGCTTCCATCATGTACAGAGTAATTACACCATAAGTGGCAGCCTCAGTGCACGCTTCCATCATGTACAGAGTAATTACGCCATAAGTGGCAGCAGCAGAGCAAGTGTCCCTTACATACACAGAGTAATTACACCATAAGTGGCAGCAGCAGTGCAAGTGTCCCTTACATACACAGAGTAATTACGCCATAAGTGGCAGCAGCAGAGCAAGTGTCCCTTACATACACAGAGTAATTACGCCATCAGTGGCAGCAGCAGAGCAAGTGTCCCTTACATACACAGAGTAATTACGCCATAAGTGGCAGCAGCAGAGCAAGCTTCCTTCATGTACAGAGTAATTACACCATAAGTGGCAGCCTCAGTGCAAGCTTCCTTCATGTACAGAGTAATTACGCCATAAGTGGCAGCAACAGTGCAAGCTTCCATCATGTACAGAGTAATTACACCATAAGTGGCAGCCTCAGTGCACGCTTCCATCATGTACAGAGTAATTACGCCATAAGTGGCAGCAGCAGAGCAAGTGTCCCTTACATACACAGAGTAATTACACCATAAGTGGCAGCAGCAGTGCAAGCATCCCTTACATACACAGAGTAATTACACCATAAGTGGCAGCAGCAGAGCAAGTGTCCCTTACATACACAGAGTAATTACGCCATAAGTGGCAGCAGCAGAGCAAGCTTCCTTCATGTACAGAGTAATTACACCATAAGTGGCAGCAGCAGTGCAAGCTTCCTTCATGTACAGAGTAATTACACCATAAGTGGCAGCAGCAGTGCAAGCATCCCTTACATACACAGAGTAATTACACCATAAGTGGCAGCAGCGGTGCAAGCATCCCTTACATACACAGAGTAATTACACCATAAGTGGCAGCAGCGGTGCAAGCATCCCTTACATACACAGAGTAATTACACCATAAGTGGCAGCAGCAGAGCAAGTGTCCCTTACATACACAGAGTAATTACACCATAAGTGGCAGCAGCAGAGCAAGTGTCCCTTACATACACAGAGTAATTACGCCATAAGTGGCAGCAGCAGTGCAAGCATCCCTTACATACACAGAGTAATTACACCATAAGTGGCAGCAGCAGAGCAAGTGTCCCTTACATACACAGAGTAATTACACCATAAGTGGCAGCAGCGGTGCAAGCATCCCTTACATACACAGAGTAATTACACCATAAGTGGCAGCAGCAGAGCAAGTGTCCCTTACATACACAGAGTAATTACACCATAAGTGGCAGCAGCAGAGCAAGTGTCCCTTACATACACAGAGTAATTACGCCATAAGTGGCAGCAGCAGTGCAAGCGTCCCTTACATACACAGAGTAATTACACCATAAGTGGCAGCAGCAGTGCAAGCTTCCTTCATGTACACAGTAATTACACCATAAGTGGCAGCAGCAGTGCAAGCGTCCCTTACATACACAGAGTAATTACACCATAAGTGGCAGCAGCAGTGCAAGCGTCGCTTACATACACAGAGTAATTACACCATAAGTGGCAGCAGCAGTGCAAGCGTCCCTTACATACACAGAGTAATTACACCATAAGTGGCAGCAGCAGAGCAAGTGTCCCTTACATACACAGAGTAATTACGCCATAAGTGGCAGCAGCAGAGCAAGTGTCCCTTACATACACAGAGTAATTACGCCATAAGTGGCAGCAGCAGAGCAAGCATCCCTTACATACACAGAGTAATTACGCCATAAGTGGCAGCAGCAGAGCAAGTGTCCCTTACATACACAGAGTAATTACACCATAAGTGGCAGCAGCAGTGCAAGCGTCCCTTACATACACAGAGTAATTACACCATAAGTGGCAGCAGCAGTGCAAGCGTCGCTTACATACACAGAGTAATTACACCATAAGTGGCAGCAGCAGTGCAAGCATCCCTTACATACACAGAGTAATTACACCATAAGTGGCAGCAGCAGAGCAAGCGTCCCTTACATACACAGAGTAATTACGCCATAAGTGGCAGCAGCAGAGCAAGTGTCCCTTACATACACAGAGTAATTACGCCATAAGTGGCAGCAGCAGAGCAAGTGTCCCTTACATACACAGAGTAATTACGCCATAAGTGGCAGCAGCAGAGCAAGCGTCCCTTACATACACAGAGTAATTACGCCATAAGTGGCAGCAGCAGAGCAAGTGTCCCTTACATACACAGAGTAATTACACCATAAGTGGCAGCAGCAGTGCAAGCGTCCCTTACATACACAGAGTAATTACACCATAAGTGGCAGCAGCAGAGCAAGTGTCCCTTACATACACAGAGTAATTACGCCATAAGTGGCAGCAGCAGAGCAAGTGTCCCTTACATACACAGAGTAATTACGCCATAAGTGGCAGCAGCGGTGCAAGTGTCCCTTACATACACAGAGTAATTACACCATAAGTGGCAGCAGCAGAGCAAGCGTCCCTTACATACACAGAGTAATTACGCCATAAGTGGCAGCAGCGGTGCAAGTGTCCCTTACATACACAGAGTAATTACACCATAAGTGGCAGCAGCAGTGCAAGCATCCCTTACATACACAGAGTAATTACACCATAAGTGGCAGCAGCAGTGCAAGCGTCGCTTACATACACAGAGTAATTACGCCATAAGTGGCAGCAGCAGAGCAAGTGTCCCTTACATACACAGAGTAATTACACCATAAGTGGCAGCAGCAGAGCAAGCGTCCCTTACATACACAGAGTAATTACACCATAAGTGGCAGCAGCAGTGCAAGCGTCCCTTACATACACAGAGTAATTACACCATAAGTGGCAGCAGCAGTGCAAGCGTCCCTTACATACACAGAGTAATTACACCATAAGTGGCAGCAGCAGAGCAAGCATCCCTTACATACACAGAGTAATTACACCATAAGTGGCAGCAGCAGTGCAAGCGTCCCTTACATACACAGAGTAATTACACCATAAGTGGCAGCAGCAGAGCAAGCGTCCCTTACATACACAGAGTAATTACACCATAAGTGGCAGCAGCAGTGCAAGCATCCCTTACATACACAGAGTAAGTACACCATAAGTGGCAGCAGCAGAGCAAGCGTCCCTTACATACACAGAGTAATTACACCATAAGTGGCAGCAGCAGTGCAAGCTTCCTTCATGTACAGAGTAATTACACCATAAGTGGCAGCAGCGGTGCAAGTGTCCCTTACATACACAGAGTAATTACACCATAAGTGGCAGCAGCAGAGCAAGTGTCCCTTACATACACAGAGTAATTACACCATAAGTGGCAGCAGCAGTGCAAGTGTCCCTTACATACACAGAGTAATTACACCATAAGTGGCAGCAGCAGTGCAAGCATCCCTTACATACACAGAGTAATTACACCATAAGTGGCAGCAGCAGTGCAAGTGTCCCTTACATACACAGAGTAATTACACCATAAGTGGCAGCAGCAGTGCAAGCGTCGCTTACATACACAGAGTAATTACACCATAAGTGGCAGCAGCAGTGCAAGCATCCCTTACATACACAGAGTAATTACACCATAGGTGGGAGCAGCAGTGCAAGCATTCCTTACATACACAGAGTAATTACACCATAAGTGGCAGCAGCAGTGCAAGTGTCCTTCAGGCACAGAGTAATTACACCATAGGTGGCAGCAGCAGTGCAAGCATCCCTTACATACACAGAGTAATTACACCGTAAGTGGCAGCAGCAGTGCAAGCATCCCTTACATACACAGAGTAATTACACCATACGTGGCAGCAGCAGTGCAAGCATCCCTTACATACACAGAGTAATTACACCATACGTGGCAGCAGCAGTGCAAGTGTCCCTTACATACACAGAGTAATTACACCATAAGTGGCAGCAGCAGAGCAAGTGTCCCTTACATACACAGAGTAATTACACCATAAGTGGCAGCAGCAGTGCAAGTGTCCCTTACATACACAGAGTAATTACACCATAAGTGGCAGCAGCAGAGCAAGTGTCCCTTACATACACAGAGTAATTACACCATAAGTGGCAGCAGCAGTGCAAGTGTCCCTTACATACACAGAGTAATTACGCCATAAGTGGCAGCAGCAGTGCAAGTGTCCCTTACATACACAGAGTAATTACGCCATAAGTGGCAGCAGCAGTGCAAGCATCCCTTACATACACAGAGTAATTACACCATAAGTGGCAGCAGCAGTGCAAGTGTCCCTTACATACACAGAGTAATTACACCATAAGTGGCAGCAGCAGTGCAAGCGTCCCTTACATACACAGAGTAATTACACCATAAGTGGCAGCAGCAGTGCAAGCGTCCCTTACATACACAGAGTAATTACACCATAAGTGGCAGCAGCAGTGCAAGCGTCCCTTACATACACAGAGTAATTACACCATAAGTGGCAGCAGCAGTGCAAGCTTCCTTCATGTACACAGTAATTACACCATAAGTGGCAGCAGCAGTGCAAGCATCCCTTACATACACAGAGTAATTACACCATAAGTGGCAGCAGCAGTGCAAGCGTCGCTTACATACACAGAGTAATTACGCCATAAGTGGCAGCAGCAGAGCAAGTGTCCCTTACATACACAGAGTAATTACACCATAAGTGGCAGCAGCAGAGCAAGCGTCCCTTACATACACAGAGTAATTACACCATAAGTGGCAGCAGCAGTGCAAGCGTCCCTTACATACACAGAGTAATTACACCATAAGTGGCAGCAGCAGTGCAAGCGTCCCTTACATACACAGAGTAATTACACCATAAGTGGCAGCAGCAGAGCAAGCATCCCTTACATACACAGAGTAATTACACCATAAGTGGCAGCAGCAGTGCAAGCGTCCCTTACATACACAGAGTAATTACACCATAAGTGGCAGCAGCAGAGCAAGCGTCCCTTACATACACAGAGTAATTACACCATAAGTGGCAGCAGCAGAGCAAGCGTCCCTTACATACACAGAGTAATTACACCATAAGTGGCAGCAGCAGTGCAAGCTTCCTTCATGTACAGAGTAATTACACCATAAGTGGCAGCAGCGGTGCAAGTGTCCCTTACATACACAGAGTAATTACACCATAACTGGCAGCAGCAGTGCAAGCATCCCTTACATACACAGAGTAATTACACCATAAGTGGCAGCAGCAGTGCAAGTGTCCCTTACATACACAGAGTAATTACACCATAAGTGGCAGCAGCAGTGCAAGCTTCCTTCATGTACACAGTAATTACACCATAAGTGGCAGCAGCAGTGCAAGCGTCCCTTACATACACAGAGTAATTACACCATAAGTGGCAGCAGCAGTGCAAGCTTCCTTCATGTACACAGTAATTACACCATAAGTGGCAGCAGCAGTGCAAGCGTCCCTTACATACACAGAGCAATTACACCATAAGTGGCAGCAGCAGAGCAAGCGTCCCTTACATACACAGAGTAATTACACCATAAGTGGCAGCAGCAGTGCAAGCTTCCTTCATGTACACAGTAATTACACCATAAGTGGCAGCAGCAGTGCAAGCGTCCCTTACATACACAGAGTAATTACACCATAAGTGGCAGCAGCAGTGCAAGCATCCCTTACATACACAGAGTAATTACACCATAAGTGGCAGCAGCAGAGCAAGCGTCCCTTACATACACAGAGTAATTACACCATAAGTGGCAGCAGCAGTGCAAGCTTCCTTCATGTACAGAGTAATTACACCATAAGTGGCAGCAGCGGTGCAAGTGTCCCTTACATACACAGAGTAATTACACCATAAGTGGCAGCAGCAGTGCAAGCTTCCTTCATGTACACAGTAATTACACCATAAGTGGCAGCAGCAGTGCAAGCGTCCCTTACATACACAGAGTAATTACACCATAAGTGGCAGCAGCAGTGCAAGCATCCCTTACATACACAGAGTAATTACACCATAAGTGGCAGCAGCAGAGCAAGCATCCCTTACATACACAGAGTAATTACACCATAAGTGGCAGCAGCAGTGCAAGCGTCCCTTACATACACAGAGTAATTACACCATAAGTGGCAGCAGCAGTGCAAGCGTCCCTTACATACACAGAGTAATTACACCATAAGTAGCAGCAGCAGTGCAAGCGTCCCTTACATACACAGAGTAATTACACCATAAGTGGCAGCAGCAGTGCAAGCGTCCCTTACATACACAGAGTAATTACGCCATAAGTGGCAGCAGCAGAGCAAGCGTCCCTTACATACACAGAGTAATTACACCATAAGTGGCAGCAGCAGAGCAAGCGTCCCTTACATACACAGAGTAATTACACCATAAGTGGCAGCAGCAGAGCAAGCGTCCCTTACATACACAGAGTAATTACACCATAAGTGGCAGCAGCAGTGCAAGCATCCCTTACATACACAGAGTAATTACACCATAAGTGGCAGCAGCAGTGCAAGCATCCCTTACATACACAGAGTAATTACACCATAAGTGGCAGCAGCAGTGCAAGCATCCCTTACATACACAGAGTAATTACACCATAAGTGGCAGCAGCAGTGCAAGCATCCTTACATACACAGAGTAATTACACCATAAGTGGCAGCAGCAGTGCAAGCGTCCCTTACATACACAGAGTAATTACGCCATAAGTGGCAGCAGCAGTGCAAGCGTCCGCTTACATACACAGAGTAATTACGCCATAAGTGCAGCAGCAGTGCAAGCATCCCCTTACATACACAGAGTAATTACACATAAGTGGCAGCAGCAGTGCAAGCATCCCTTACATACACAGAGTAAATTACACCATAAGTGGCAGCAGCAGTGCAAGCGTCCCTTACATACACAGAGTAATTACACCATACGTGGCAGCAGCAGTGCAAGTGTCCCTTACATACACAGAGTAATTACACCATAAGTGGCAGCAGCAGTGCAAGCGTCGCTTACATACACAGAGTAATTACGCCATAAGTGGCAGCAGCAGTGCAAGTGTCCTTCATGCACAGAGTAATTACACCATAAGTGGCAGCAGCAGTGCAAGCGTCGCTTACATACACAGAGTAATTACACCATAAGTGGCAGCAGCAGTGCAAGCATCCCTTACATACACAGAGTAATTACACCATAAGTGGCAGCAGCAGTGCAAGCGTCCCTTACATACACAGAGTAATTACACCATAAGTGGCAGCAGCAGTGCAAGCGTCCCTTACATACACAGAGTAATTACACCATAAGTGGCAGCAGCAGAGCAAGCATCCCTTACATACACAGAGTAATTACACCATAAGTGGCAGCAGCAGTGCAAGCATCCCTTACATACACAGAGTAATGACACCATACGTGGCAGCAGCAGTGCAAGCGTCCCTTACATACACAGAGTAATTATACCATAAGTGGCAGCAGCAGTGCAAGCATCCCTTACATACACAGAGTAATTACACCATAAGTGGCAGCAGCAGTGCAAGCATCCCTTACATACACAGAGTAATTACGCCATGAGTGGCAGCAGCAGTGCAAGTGTCCTTCATGCACAGAGTAATTACACCATAAGTGGCAGCAGCAGTGCAAGTGTCCCTTACATACACAGAGTAATTACACCATAGGTGGGAGCAGCAGTGCAAGCATCCCTTACATACACAGAGTAATTACGCCATAAGTGGCAGCAGCAGTGCAAGCTTCCTTCATGTACATAGTAATTACACCATAAGTGGCAGCAGCGGTGCAAGCGTCCCTTACATACACAGAGTAATTACACCATAAGTGGCAGCAGCAGTGCAAGCGTCGCTTACATACACGGAGTAATTACACCATAAGTGGCAGCAGCAGTGCAAGCATCCCTTACATACACAGAGTAATTACGCCATAAGTGGCAGCAGCAGAGCAAGCATCCCTTACATACACAGAGTAATTATACCATAAGTGGCAGCAGCAGTGCAAGCATCCCTTACATACACAGAGTAATTATACCATAAGTGGCAGCAGCAGTGCAAGCTTCCTTCATGTACAGAGTAATTACGCCATAAGTGGCAGCAGCAGAGCAAGTGTCCCTTACATACACAGAGTAATTATACCATAAGTGGCAGCAGCAGTGCAAGCTTCCTTCATGTACAGAGTAATTACGCCATAAGTGGCAGCAGCAGAGCAAGTGTCCCTTACATACACAGAGTAATTATACCATAAGTGGCAGCAGCAGTGCAAGCATCCCTTACATACACAGAGTAATTATACCATAAGTGGCAGCAGCAGTGCAAGCTTCCTTCATGTACAGAGTAATTATACCATAAGTGGCAGCAGCAGTGCAAGCATCCCTTACATACACAGTGTAATTACACCATAAGTGGCAGCAGCAGTGCAAGCATCCCTTACATACGCAGAGTAATTACACCATAAGTTGCAGCAGCAGTGCAAGCATCCCTTACATACACAGAGTAATTACGCCATAAGTGGCAGCAGCAGAGCAAGTGTCCCTTACATACACAGAGTAATTACACCATAAGTGGCAGCAGCAGTGCAAGCGTCGCTTACATACACAGAGTAATTACACCATAAGTGGCAGCAGCAGTGCAAGCGTCGCTTACATACACAGAGTAATTACACCATAAGTGGCAGCAGCAGTGCAAGCGTCGCTTACATACACAGAGTAATTACGCCATAAGTGGCAGCAGCAGAGCAAGTGTCCCTTACATACACAGAGTAATTACACCATAAGTGGCAGCAGCAGTGCAAGCGTCGCTTACATACACAGAGTAATTACACCATAAGTGGCAGCAGCAGTGCAAGCATCCCTTACATACACAGAGTAATTACGCCATAAGTGGCAGCAGCAGAGCAAGTGTCCCTTACATACACAGAGTAATTACACCATAAGTGGCAGCAGCAGAGCAAGCATCCCTTACATACACAGAGTAATTACGCCATAAGTGGCAGCAGCAGTGCAAGCGTCGCTTACATACACAGAGTAATTACGCCATAAGTGGCAGCAGCAGAGCAAGTGTCCCTTACATACACAGAGTAATTACACCATAAGTGGCAGCAGCAGAGCAAGTGTCCCTTACATACACAGAGTAATTATACCATAAGTGGCAGCAGCAGTGCAAGCGTCGCTTACATACACAGAGTAATTACGCCATAAGTGGCAGCAGCAGTGCAAGTGTCCTTCATGCACAGAGTAATTACACCATAAGTGGCAGCAGCAGTGCAAGCGTCGCTTACATACACAGAGTAATTACACCATAAGTGGCAGCAGCAGAGCAAGCATCCCTTACATACACAGAGTAATTACACCATGAGTGGCAGCAGCAGTGCAAGTGTCCCTTACATACACAGAGTAATTACACCATAAGTGGCAGCAGCAGAGCAAGCATCCCTTACATACACAGAGTAATTACACCATAAGTGGCAGCAGCAGTGCAAGCATCCCTTACATACACAGAGTAATTACACCATAAGTGGCAGCAGCAGTGCAAGCGTCCCTTACATACACAGAGTAATTACACCATACGTGGCAGCAGCAGTGCAAGTGTCCCTTACATACACAGAGTAATTACACCATAAGTGGCAGCAGCAGAGCAAGCATCCCTTACATACACAGAGTAATTACACCATAAGTGGCAGCAGCAGTGCAAGTGTCCTTCATGCACAGAGTAATTACACCATAAGTGGCAGCAGCAGAGCAAGCATCCCTTACATACACAGAGTAATTATACCATAAGTGGCAGCAGCAGTGCAAGCATCCCTTACATACACAGAGTAATTACACCATAAGTGGCAGCAGCAGTGCAAGCTTCCTTCATGTACAGAGTAATTACGCCATAAGTGGCAGCAGCAGAGCAAGTGTCCCTTACATACACAGAGTAATTATACCATAAGTGGCAGCAGCAGTGCAAGCATCCCTTACATACACAGAGTAATTATACCATAAGTGGCAGCAGCAGTGCAAGCTTCCTTCATGTACAGAGTAATTACGCCATAAGTGGCAGCAGCAGAGCAAGTGTCCCTTACATACACAGAGTAATTACACCATAAGTGGCAGCAGCAGTGCAAGCTTCCATCATGTACAGAGTAATTACACCATAAGTGGCAGCAGCGGTGCAAGCGTCCCTTACATACACAGAGTAATTACACCATAAGTGGCAGCAGCAGTGCAAGCGTTGCTTACATACACAGAGTAATTACACCATAAGTGGCAGCAGCAGTGCAAGCATCCCTTACATACACAGAGTAATTACGCCATAAGTGGCAGCAGCAGAGCAAGTGTCCCTTACATACACAGAGTAATTACACCATAAGTGGCAGCAGCAGTGCAAGCGTCGCTTACATACACAGAGTAATTACACCATAAGTGGCAGCAGCAGTGCAAGCGTCGCTTACATACACAGAGTAATTACACCATAAGTGGCAGCAGCAGTGCAAGCGTCGCTTACATACACAGAGTAATTACACCATAAGTGGCAGCAGCAGAGCAAGTGTCCCTTACATACACAGAGTAATTACGCCATAAGTGGCAGCAGCAGAGCAAGTGTCCCTTACATACACAGAGTAATTACGCCATAAGTGGCAGCAGCGGTGCAAGTGTCCCTTACATACACAGAGTAATTACACCATAAGTGGCAGCAGCAGTGCAAGCTTCCTTCATGTACACAGTAATTACACCATAAGTGGCAGCAGCAGTGCAAGCGTCCCTTACATACACAGAGTAATTACACCATAAGTGGCAGCAGCAGTGCAAGCATCCCTTACATACACAGAGTAATTACACCATAAGTGGCAGCAGCAGTGCAAGCATCCCTTACATACACAGAGTAATTACACCATACGTGGCAGCAGCAGTGCAAGTGTCCCTTACATACACAGAGTAATTACGCCATAAGTGGCAGCAGCAGTGCAAGCGTCGCTTACATACACAGAGTAATTACGCCATAAGTGGCAGCAGCAGTGCAAGCATCCCTTACATACACAGAGTAATTACACCATAAGTGGCAGCAGCAGTGCAAGCGTCCCTTACATACACAGAGTAATTACACCATAAGTGGCAGCAGCAGAGCAAGTGTCCCTTACATACACAGCGTAATTACACCATAAGTGGCAGCAGCAGAGCAAGTGTCCCTTACATACACAGCGTAATTACACCATAAGTGGCAGCAGCAGAGCAAGTGTCCCTTACATACACAGCGTAATTACACCATAAGTGGCAGCAGCAGAGCAAGTGTCCCTTACATACACAGAGTAATTACGCCATAAGTGGCAGCAGCAGAGCAAGTGTCCCTTACATACACAGAGTAATTACACCATACGTGGCAGCAGCAGTGCAAGTGTCCCTTACATACACAGAGTAATTACACCATAAGTGGCAGCAGCAGTGCAAGTGTCCCTTACATACACAGAGTAATTACACCATAAGTGGCAGCAGCAGTGCAAGCATCCCTTACATACACAGAGTAATTACGCCATAAGTGGCAGCAGCAGAGCAAGTGTCCCTTACATACACAGAGTAATTACACCATAAGTGGCAGCAGCAGTGCAAGTGTCCCTTACATACACAGAGTAATTACACCATAAGTGGCAGCCTCAGTGCAAGCGTCGCTTACATACACAGAGTAATTACACCATAAGTGGCAGCAGCAGTGCAAGCATCCCTTACATACACAGAGTAATTACACCATAAGTGGCAGCAGCAGAGCAAGTGTCCCTTACATACACAGAGTAATTACACCATAAGTGGCAGCAGCAGTGCAAGCATCCCTTACATACACAGAGTAATTACACCAAAGGTGGCAGCAGCAGAGCAAGCTTCCTTCATGTACAGAGTAATTACACCATAAGTGGCAGCAGCAGTGCAAGCTTCCTTCATGTACAGAGTAATTACACCATAAGTGGCAGCAGCAGTGCAAGCATCCCTTACATACACAGAGTAATTACACCATAAGTGGCAGCAGCAGTGCAAGTGTCCCTTACATACACAGAGTAATTACACCATAAGTGGCAGCAGGGGTGCAAGCATCCCTTACATACACAGAGTAATTACACCATAAGTGGCAGCAGCAGAGCAAGTGTCCCTTACATACACAGAGTAATTACACCATAAGTGGCAGCAGCAGTGCAAGCATCCCTTACATACACAGAGTAATTACACCATAAGTGGCAGCAGCAGAGCAAGTGTCCCTTACATACACAGAGTAATTACACCATACGAGGCAGCAGCAGTGCAAGCTTCCTTCATGTACAGAGTAATTATACCATAAGTGGCAGCAGCAGAGCAAGTGTCCCTTACATACACAGAGTAATGACACCATAAGTGGCAGCAGCAGAGCAAGTGTCCCTTACATACACAGAGTAATTACGCCATAAGTGGCAGCAGCAGAGCAAGTGTCCCTTACATACACAGAGTAATTACACCATAAGTGGCAGCAGCAGAGCAAGTGTCCCTTACATACACAGAGTAATTACACCATAAGTGGCAGCAGCAGTGCAAGCATCCCTTACATACACAGAGTAATTACACCATAAGTGGCAGCAGCAGAGCAAGTGTCCCTTACATACACAGAGTAATTACACCATAAGTGGCAGCAGCAGAGCAAGTGTCCTTCATGCACAGAGTAATTACACCATAAGTGGCAGCAGCAGTGCAAGCATCCCTTACATACACAGAGTAATTACACCATAAGTGGCAGCAGCAGAGCAAGTGTCCCTTACATACACAGAGTAATTACGCCATAAGTGGCAGCAGCAGAGCAAGTGTCCCTTACATACACAGAGTAATTACGCCATAAGTGGCAGCAGCGGTGCAAGTGTCCCTTACATACACAGAGTAATTACGCCATAAGTGGCAGCAGCGGTGCAAGTGTCCCTTACATACACAGAGTAATTACACCATAAGTGGCAGCAGCAGTGCAAGCGTCCCTTACATACACAGAGTAATTACACCATAAGTGGCAGCAGCAGTGCAAGCATCCCTTACATACACAGAGTAATTACACCATAAGTGGCAGCAGCAGTGCAAGCGTCGCTTACATACACAGAGTAATTACACCATAAGTGGCAGCAGCAGTGCAAGCGTCGCTTACATACACAGAGTAATTACGCCATAAGTGGCAGCAGCAGAGCAAGCGTCCCTTACATACACAGAGTAATTACACCATAAGTGGCAGCAGCAGAGCAAGCGTCCCTTACATACACAGAGTAATTACACCATAAGTGGCAGCAGCAGTGCAAGCATCCCTTACATACACAGAGTAATTACACCATAAGTGGCAGCAGCAGAGCAAGCGTCCCTTACATACACAGAGTAATTACACCATAAGTGGCAGCAGCAGTGCAAGCGTCCCTTACATACACAGAGTAATTACACCATAAGTGGCAGCAGCAGTGCAAGCGTCCCTTACATACACAGAGTAATTACACCATAAGTGGCAGCAGCAGTGCAAGCGTCCCTTACATACACAGAGTAATTACACCATAAGTGGCAGCAGCAGTGCAAGCGTCCCTTACATACACAGAGTAATTACGCCATAAGTGGCAGCAGCAGTGCAAGCGTCCCTTACATACACAGAGTAATTACACCATAAGTGGCAGCAGCAGAGCAAGCGTCCCTTACATACACAGAGTAATTACACCATAAGTGGCAGCAGCAGAGCAAGCGTCCCTTACATACACAGAGTAATTACACCATAAGTGGCAGCAGCAGTGCAAGCATCCCTTACATACACAGAGTAATTACACCATACGTGGCAGCAGCAGTGCAAGCATCCCTTACATACACAGAGTAATTACACCATAAGTGGCAGCAGCAGTGCAAGCATCCCTTACATACACAGAGTAATTACACCATAAGTGGCAGCAGCAGTGCAAGCGTCCCTTACATACACAGAGTAATTACACCATACGTGGCAGCAGCAGTGCAAGCGTCCCTTACATACACAGAGTAATTACGCCATAAGTGGCAGCAGCAGTGCAAGCATCGCTTACATACACAGAGTAATTACGCCATAAGTGGCAGCAGCAGTGCAAGCATCCCTTACATACACAGAGTAATTACACCATAAGTGGCAGCAGCAGTGCAAGCGTCCCTTACATACACAGAGTAATTACACCATACGTGGCAGCAGTGGTGCAAGTGTCCCTTACATACACAGAGTAATTACACCATAAGTGGCAGCAGCAGTGCAAGCGTCGCTTACATACACAGAGTAATTACGCCATAAGTGGCAGCAGCAGTGCAAGTGTCCTTCAGGCACAGAGTAATTACACCATAAGTGGCAGCAGCAGTGCAAGCGTCGCTTACATACACAGAGTAATTACACCATAAGTGGCAGCAGCAGTGCAAGCGTCGCTTACATACACAGAGTAATTATACCATAAGTGGCAGCAGCAGTGCAAGCATCCCTTACATACACAGAGTAATTACACCATAAGTGGCAGCAGCAGTGCAAGCGTCGCTTACATACACAGAGTAATTACGCCATAAGTGGCAGCAGCAGTGCAAGTGTCCTTCATGCACAGAGTAATTACACCATAAGTGGCAGCCTCAGTGCAAGCGTCGCTTACATACATAGAGTAATTACACCATAAGTGGCAGCAGCAGAGCAAGTGTCCCTTACATACACAGAGTAATTACACCATAAGTGGCAGCAGCAGTGCAAGCGTCCCTTACATACACAGAGTAATTACACCATACGTGGCAGCAGCAGTGCAAGCGTCGCTTACATACACAGAGTAATTACACCATAAGTGGCAGCAGCAGTGCAAGCGTCCCTTACATACACAGAGTAATTACACCATAAGTGGCAGCAGCAGTGCAAGCGTCCCTTACATACACAGAGTAATTACACCATAAGTGGCAGCAGCAGTGCAAGCGTCCCTTACATACACAGAGTAATTACGCCATAAGTGGCAGCAGCAGAGCAAGTGTCCCTTACATACACAGAGTAATTACACCATAAGTGGCAGCAGCAGTGCAAGCATCCCTTACATACACAGAGTAATTACACCATAAGTGGCAGCAGCAGAGCAAGTGTCCCTTACATACACAGAGTAATTACGCCATAAGTGGCAGCAGCAGAGCAAGTGTCCCTTACATACACAGAGTAATTACGCCATAAGTGGCAGCAGCAGTGCAAGTGTCCTTCATACACAGAGTAATTACACCATAAGTGGCAGCAGCAGTGCAAGCATCCCTTACATACACAGAGTAATTACACCATAAGTGGCAGCAGCAGAGCAAGTGTCCCTTACATACACAGAGTAATTACACCATAAGTGGCAGCAGCAGTGCAAGCGTCCCTTACATACACAGAGTAATTACACCATAAGTGGCAGCAGCAGAGCAAGTGTCCTTCATGCACAGAGTAATTACACCATACGAGGCAGCAGCAGTGCAAGCGTCCCTTACATACACAGAGTAATTACACCATAAGTGGCAGCAGCAGTGCAAGTGTCCCTTACATACACAGAGTAATTACACCATAAGTGGCAGCAGCAGTGCAAGCGTCGCTTACATACACAGAGTAATTACACCATAAGTGGCAGCAGCAGTGCAAGTGTCCCTTACATACACAGAGTAATTACACCATAAGTGGCAGCAGTGCAAGCATCCCTTACATACACAGAGTAATTACACCATAAGTGGCAGCAGCAGAGCAAGTGTCCCTTACATACACAGAGTAATTACACCATAAGTGGCAGCAGCAGTGCAAGCGTCCCTTACATACACAGAGTAATTACACCATAAGTGGCAGCAGCAGTGCAAGCGTCGCTTACATACACAGAGTAATTACACCATAAGTGGCAGCAGTGCAAGCATCCCTTACATACACAGAGTAATTACACCATAAGTGGCAGCAGTGCAAGCATCCCTTACATACACAGAGTAATTACACCATAAGTGGCAGCAGCAGTGCAAGCATCCCTTACATACACAGAGTAATTACACCATAAGTGGCAGCAGCAGAGCAAGCGTCCCTTACATACACAGAGTAATTACACCATAAGTGGCAGCAGCAGTGCAAGCGTCGCTTACATACACAGAGTAATTACACCATAAGTGGCAGCAGTGCAAGCATCCCTTACATACACAGAGTAATTACACCATAAGTGGCAGCAGCAGAGCAAGTGTCCCTTACATACACAGAGTAATTACGCCATAAGTGGCAGCAGCAGAGCAAGTGTCCCTTACATACACAGAGTAATTACGCCATAAGTGGCAGCAGCAGTGCAAGTGTCCTTCATACACAGAGTAATTACACCATAAGTGGCAGCAGCAGTGCAAGCTTCCTTCATGTACACAGTAATTACACCATAAGTGGCAGCAGCAGTGCAAGCGTCGCTTACATACACAGAGTAATTACACCATAAGTGGCAGCAGCAGTGCAAGCTTCCCTTACATACACAGAGTAATTACACCATAAGTGGCAGCAGCAGAGCAAGTGTCCTTCATGCACAGAGTAATTACACCATAAGTGGCAGCAGCAGAGCAAGCGTCCCTTACATACACAGAGTAATTACACCATAAGTGGCAGCAGTGCAAGCATCCCTTACATACACAGAGTAATTACACCATAAGTGGCAGCAGCAGAGCAAGTGTCCTTCATGCACAGAGTAATTACACCATAAGTGGCAGCAGCAGTGTAAGCGTCCCTTACATACACAGAGTAATTACACCATAAGTGGCAGCAGCAGAGCAAGTGTCCTTCATGCACAGAGTAATTATACCATAAGTGGCAGCAGCAGAGCAAGCGTCCCTTACATACACAGAGTAATTACACCATAAGTGGCAGCAGCAGTGCAAGCATCCCTTACATACACAGAGTAATTACACCATAAGTGGCAGCAGCAGTGCAAGCATCCCTTACATACACAGAGTAATTACACCATAAGTGGCAGCAGCAGTGCAAGCGTCGCTTACATACACAGAGTAATTACGCCATAAGTGGCAGCAGCAGTGCAAGCGTCGCTTACATACACAGAGTAATTACACCATAAGTGGCAGCAGCAGTGCAAGCGTCGCTTACATACACAGAGTAATTATACCATAAGTGGCAGCAGCAGTGCAAGCATCCCTTACATACACAGAGTAATTATACCATAAGTGGCAGCAGCAGTGCAAGCATCCCTTACATACACAGAGTAATTACACCATAAGTGGCAGCAGCAGTGCAAGCATCCCTTACATACACAGAGTAATTACGCCATAAGTGGCAGCAGCAGTGCAAGTGTCCCTTACATACACAGAGTAATTACGCCATAAGTGGCAGCAGCAGAGCAAGTGTCCCTTACATACACAGAGTAATTACGCCATAAGTGGCAGCAGCAGTGCAAGTGTCCTTCATACACAGAGTAATTACACCATAAGTGGCAGCAGCAGTGCAAGCATCCCTTACATACACAGAGTAATTACACCATAAGTGGCAGCAGCAGAGCAAGTGTCCCTTACATACACAGAGTAATTACACCATAAGTGGCAGCAGCAGTGCAAGCGTCCCTTACATACACAGAGTAATTACACCATAAGTGGCAGCAGCAGAGCAAGTGTCCTTCATGCACAGAGTAATTACACCATACGAGGCAGCAGCAGTGCAAGCGTCCCTTACATACACAGAGTAATTACACCATAAGTGGCAGCAGCAGTGCAAGTGTCCCTTACATACACAGAGTAATTACACCATAAGTGGCAGCAGCAGTGCAAGCGTCGCTTACATACACAGAGTAATTACACCATAAGTGGCAGCAGCAGTGCAAGTGTCCCTTACATACACAGAGTAATTACACCATAAGTGGCAGCAGTGCAAGCATCCCTTACATACACAGAGTAATTACACCATAAGTGGCAGCAGCAGAGCAAGTGTCCTTCATGCACAGAGTAATTATACCATAAGTGGCAGCAGCAGTGCAAGCGTCCCTTACATACACAGAGTAATTACACCATAAGTGGCAGCAGTGCAAGCATCCCTTACATACACAGAGTAATTACACCATAAGTGGCAGCAGCAGAGCAAGTGTCCTTCATGCACAGAGTAATTACACCATAAGTGGCAGCAGTGCAAGCATCCCTTACATACACAGAGTAATTACACCATAAGTGGCAGCAGCAGAGCAAGTGTCCCTTACATACACAGAGTAATTACACCATAAGTGGCAGCAGCAGTGCAAGCATCCCTTACATACACAGAGTAATTACACCATAAGTGGCAGCAGTGCAAGCGTCCCTTACATACACAGAGTAATTACACCATAAGTGGCAGCAGCAGAGCAAGTGTCCTTCATGCACAGAGTAATTACACCATAAGTGGCAGCAGCAGAGCAAGCGTCCCTTACATACACAGAGTAATTACACCATAAGTGGCAGCAGCAGTGCAAGCATCCCTTACATACACAGAGTAATTACACCATAAGTGGCAGCCTCAGTGCAAGCGTCGCTTACATACACAGAGTAATTACACCATAAGTGGCAGCAGCAGTGCAAGCATCCCTTACATACACAGAGTAATTACACCATAAGTGGCAGCAGCAGAGCAAGTGTCCTTCATGCACAGAGTAATTACACCATAAGTGGCAGCAGCAGTGCAAGCGTCCCTTACATACACAGAGTAATTACACCATAAGTGGCAGCAGCAGAGCAAGTGTCCTTCATGCACAGAGTAATTATACCATAAGTGGCAGCAGCAGAGCAAGCGTCCCTTACATACACCGAGTAATTACACCATAAGTGGCAGCAGCAGTGCAAGCATCCCTTACATACACAGAGTAATTACACCATAAGTGGCAGCAGCAGTGCAAGCATCCCTTACATACACAGAGTAATTACACCATAAGTGGCAGCAGCAGTGCAAGCGTCGCTTACATACACAGAGTAATTACGCCATAAGTGGCAGCAGCAGTGCAAGCGTCGCTTACATACACAGAGTAATTACACCATAAGTGGCAGCAGCAGTGCAAGCGTCGCTTACATACACAGAGTAATTACACCATAAGTGGCAGCAGCAGTGCAAGCATCCCTTACATACACAGAGTAATTATACCATAAGTGGCAGCAGCAGTGCAAGCATCCCTTACATACACAGAGTAATTACACCATAAGTGGCAGCAGCAGTGCAAGTGTCCTTCATGCACAGAGTAATTACACCATAAGTGGCAGCAGCAGTGCAAGTGTCCCTTACATACACAGAGTAATTACACCATAGGTGGGAGCAGCAGTGCAAGCATCCCTTACATACACAGAGTAATTACGCCATAAGTGGCAGCAGCAGTGCAAGCTTCCATCATGTACAGACTAATTACACCATAAGTGGCAGCAGCAGTGCACGCTTCCTTCATGTACAGAGTAATTACACCATAAGTGGCAGCAGTGCAAGCGTCGCTTACATACACAGAGTAATTACACCATAAGTGGCAGCAGCAGTGCAAGCTTCCATCAAGTACAGAGTAATTACACCAAAGGTGGCAGCAGCAGTGCAAGCTTCCTTCATGTACAGAGTAATTACACCGTAAGTGGCAGCAGCAGTGCAAGCTTCCATCATGTACAGAGTAATTACACCATAAGTGGCAGCAGCAGTGCAAGCATCCCTTACATACACAGAGTAATTACACCATAAGTGGCAGCAGCAGTGCAAGCTTCCATCATGTACAGAGTAATTACACCATAAGTGGCAGCAGCAGTGCAAGCTTCCATCAAGTACAGAGTAATTACACCAAAGGTGGCAGCAGCAGTGCAAGCTTCCTTCATGTACAGAGTAATTACACCGTAAGTGGCAGCAACAGTGCAAGCTTCCTTCATGTACAGAGTAATTACACCATAAGTGGCAGCAGCAGTGCACGCTTCCTTCATGTACAGAGTAATTACACCATAAGTGGCAGCAGCAGTGCACGCTTCCTTCATGTACAGAGTAATTACACCATAAGTGGCAGCAGCAGTGCAAGCTTCCATCAAGTACAGAGTAATTACACCAAAGGTGGCAGCAGCAGTGCAAGCTTCCTTCATGTACAGAGTAATTACACCGTAAGTGGCAGCAACAGTGCAAGCTTCCTTCATGTACAGAGTAATTACACCATAAGTGGCAGCAGCAGTGCAAACCTCCCTTAGATACACAGAGTAATTACACCGTATGTGGCAGCCTCAGTGCAAGCTTCCATCATGTACAGACTAATTACACCATAAGTGGCAGCAGCAGTGCAAACCTCCCTTAGATACACAGAGTAATTACACCGTAAGTGGCAGCCTCAGTGCAAGCTTCCATCATGTACAGAGTAATTACACCGTAAGTGGCAGCAGCAGTGCAAGCTTCCATCATGCACAGAGTAATTACACCGTAAGTGGCAGCAGCAGTGCAAGCTTCTATCATGTACAGAGTAATTACACCGTAAGTGGCAGCAACAGTGAAAGCTTCCTTCATGTACAGGGTAATTACACTATAAGTGGCAGCAGCAGTGCAAGCTTCCATCATGTACAGAGTAATTACACCATAAGTGGCAGCAGCAGTGCACGCTTCCTTCATGTACAGAGTAATTACACCATAAGTGGCAGCAGCAGTGCAAGCTTCCATCATGTACAGAGTAATTACACCATAAGTGGCAGCAGCAGTGCACGCTTCCTTCATGTACAGAGTAATTACACCATAAGTGGCAGCAGCAGTGCAAGCCTCCATCAGGTACAGAGTAATTACACCATAAGTCGCAGCAGCAGTGCACGCTTCCTTCATGTACAGAGTAATTACACCATAAGTGGCAGCCTCAGTGCAAGCTTCCATCATGTACAGAGTAATTACACCATAAGTGGCAGCAGCAGTGCACGCTTCCTTCATGTACAGAGTAATTACACCATAAGTGGCAACAACAGTGCAAGCTTCCATCATGTACAGAGTAATTACACCATAAGTGGCAGCCTCAGTGCAAGCTTCCATCATGTACAGAGTAATTACACCATAAGTGGCAGCAGCAGTGCACGCTTCCTTCATGTACAGAGTAATTACACCATAAGTGGCAACAACAGTGCAAGCTTCCATCATGTACAGAGTAATTACACCATAAGTGGCAGCAGCAGTGCACGCTTCCTTCATGTACAGAGTAATTACACCATAAGTGGCAACAACAGTGCAAGCTTCCATCATGTACAGAGTAATTACACCATAAGTGGCAACAACAGTGCAAGCTTCCATCATGTACAGAGTAATTACACCATAAGTGGCAGCAACAGTGCAAGCTTCCTTCATGTACAGAGTAATTACACCATAAGTGGCAGCAGCAGTGCAAGCTTCCATCATGTACAGAGTAATTACACCATAAGTGGCAGCAACAGTGCAAGCTTCCTTCATGTACAGAGTAATTACACCATAAGTGGCAGCAACAGTGCAAGCTTCCTTCATGTACAGAGTAATTACACCATAAGTGGCAGCCTCAGTGCAAGCTTCCTTCATGTACAGAGTAATTACACCATAAGTGGCAACAACAGTGCAAGCTTCCATCATGTACAGAGTAATTACACCATAAGTCGCAGCAGCAGTGCACGCTTCCTTCATGTACAGAGTAATTACACCATAAGTGGCAGCCTCAGTGCAAGCTTCCATCATGTACAGAGTAATTACACCATAAGTGGCAACAACAGTGCAAGCTTCCATCATGCACAGAGTAATTACACCATAAGTGGCAGCAGCAGTGCAAGCTTCCTTCATGTACAGAGTAATTACACCATAAGTGGCAGCAGCAGTGCACGTTTCCTTCATGTACAGAGTAATTACACCATAAGTGGCAACAACAGTGCAAGCTTTCATCATGTACAGAGTAATTACACCATAAGTGGCAGCAGCAGAGCAAGCATCCCTTACATACACAGAGTAATTACACCATAAGTGGCAGCAGCAGAGCAAGCGTCCCTTACATACACAGAGTAATTACACCATAAGTGGCAGCAGCAGTGCAAGCTTCCATCATGTACAGAGTAATTACACCATAAGTGGCAACAACAGTGCAAGTGTCCCTTACATACACAGAGTAATTACACCATAAGTGGCAGCAGCAGAGCAAGTGTCCCTTACATACACAGAGTAATTACACCATAAGTGGCAGCAGCAGAGCAAGTGTCCCTTACATACACAGAGTAATTACACCATAAGTGGCAGCAGCAGAGCAAGTGTCCCTTACATACACAGAGTAATTACACCATAAGTGGCAGCAGCAGAGCAAGTGTCCCTTACATACACAGAGTAATTACACCATAAGTGGCAGCGGTGCAAGCGTCCCTTACATACACAGAGTAATTACACCATAAGTGGCAGCAGCAGAGCAAGTGTCCCTTACATACACAGAGTAATTACACCATAAGTGGCAGCAGCAGTGCAAGCATCCCTTACATACACAGAGTAATTACACCATAAGTGGCAGCAGCAGTGCAAGCGTCGCTTACATACACAGAGTAATTACACCATAAGTGGCAGCAGCAGTGCAAGCGTCGCTTACATACACAGAGTAATTACGCCATAAGTGGCAGCAGCGGTGCAAGTGTCCCTTACATACACAGAGTAATTACACCATAAGTGGCAGCAGCAGTGCAAGCATCCCTTACATACACAGAGTAATTACACCATAAGTGGCAGCAGCAGTGCAAGCGTCGCTTACATACACAGAGTAATTACGCCATAAGTGGCAGCAGCAGAGCAAGTGTCCCTTACATACACAGAGTAATTACGCCATAAGTGGCAGCAGCGGTGCAAGTGTCCCTTACATACACAGAGTAATTACACCATAAGTGGCAGCAGCAGTGCAAGCATCCCTTACATACACAGAGTAATTACACCATAAGTGGCAGCAGCAGTGCAAGCGTCGCTTACATACACAGAGTAATTACGCCATAAGTGGCAGCAGCAGAGCAAGTGTCCCTTACATACACAGAGTAATTACACCATAAGTGGCAGCAGCAGTGCAAGCATCCCTTACATACACAGAGTAATTACACCATAAGTGGCAGCAGCAGTGCAAGCGTCCCTTACATACACAGAGTAATTACACCATAAGTGGCAGCAGCAGTGCAAGCTTCCTTCATGTACAGAGTAATTACACCATAAGTGGCAGCAGCAGAGCAAGTGTCCCTTACATACACAGAGTAATTACACCATAAGTGGCAGCAGCAGTGCACGTTTCCTTCATGTACAGAGTAATTACACCATAAGTGGCAACAACAGTGCAAGCTTTCATCATGTACAGAGTAATTACACCATAAGTGGCAACAACAGTGCAAGCTTCCATCATGTACAGAGTAATTACACCATAAGTGGCAACAACAGTGCAAGTGTCCCTTACATACACAGAGTAATTACACCATAAGTGGCAGCAGCAGAGCAAGTGTCCCTTACATACACAGAGTAATTACACCATAAGTGGCAGCAGCAGTGCAAGCATCCCTTACATACACAGAGTAATTACACCATAAGTGGCAGCAGCAGTGCAAGCATCCCTTACATACACAGAGTAATTACACCATAAGTGGCAGCA